>NC_057798.1:460842143-460843980 GCF_018294505.1 Triticum aestivum | reverse complement strand
CCTCCCGCCCGCGCCCCCCGCTGCCCCCAGCAGCCGCAACAGGGTGGCACGCGCCGCGGCAACCGCCGCAGGGGCGGTCGCAAACATGCGCAGTGGGGGGCCTCCTCGTCAGCAGCAGCAGCAGCAGGCCACCCCGCCGTGGACTTACGGCACCAAACCCGTGGATGGGCGTCGTACACGCGTACTCGATGCCGGTCCCACGGGCTCCCGCTCCGGGCATCCTCGGGCCTCGTTCGGCGAGCCACCAGGCGCTCTTCACCGCGCAGAACACCGCCCCTACAGTGGCTACGGCGCCTACGGCGCCGCTCGCGCGCCGGCCTACGGAGGGTTTCTCCCTCCCCAGGTGCCGCCGCTGTGGGATCTGGCCCTCCTCGCTGCTCTACACTCGGCTCCGTCACCAAGTAACTACGGTGGCGGAGGTGACTGGTACATGGACTCGGGCGCCACCGCTCACATGACTGCTCATCCCGGTAGCCTCACTTCTTCCACTCCCGTTCATACTCTCACTCGCATCACCGTTGGTAACGGTTCCTCCCTACCCATTACACATGTCGGTCATATGTCATTTCCCTCTACTTCTATTCCCGTCAATATGTCTAATGTTCTTCTGTCTCCCGAGTTAGTCACTAATCTCGTTTCTGTTCGTCGCCTTGCTCGTGAGAATCCTATCACTGTTGAATTTGACGATATCGGGTTTTCTGTGAAGGACGCCCGTACACGGATGGTACTCCACCGATGTGACAACCCGGACAAGCTTTAACCGGTGCATCCCTATGGCGCCACCATCACCCGTCGTCCCACCGCCTTCGCCGCTAGTGTCGATCTCTGGCATGCCCGCCTCTGTCATCCCAACTCCACCGTTATGCGTCAGATTCTTCAGAGTTTTTTCTCATGTAATAAGGTTGACGACCACACTTGTGAGGCTTGCCGTCTTGGCAAGCATGTTCGTCTTCCCTTTAGCGAGTCTACAAACATTTCCACCTTTCCGTTTCAGTTATTGCATAGTGATGTTTGGACGTCCCCGGTTGTGAGCAACACGGCTACTTATACTATTTGGTGATATTGGATGATTTTTCTCATTATGTGTGGACATTCCCTCTCCGTCGCAAGTCCGACGCACTTGCCACACTCACAACCTTTTATTCATATGTCACCACACATTTCGGTCGTCCTATTCTCGCCTTGCAAACTGACAACGGCAAGGAGTTTACCAACGTCACAGTCCGCAATCTTCTTGCATCCCACGGCACCATCTTTCGCCTCACCTGTCCCTACATGTCACAACAGAATGGCCGCGCTGAGCGCGTCATTCGCACTCTTAATGACTGTGTCCGCATGTTGCTCTTCCACTCCTATGTGCCTCCTCAGTTCTGGACGGACAAGCTCGCGACCGCCAGCCTCCTTATTAACATTCGCCCGTGTTGTTCCCGCTAGAACTACAGTCCTCATCAGCTCCTCTTCGGTCCGGTTCCATCTTATGATGGTCTTCGTATCTTCGGGTGTCTCTGTTATCCTAGCACCGCGTCCACTGCTCCTCACAAACTCGCTCCCCGGTCGCTTCCTTGCATCTTCCTTGGTTATCCTCCCAACACCAAAGGTTACCGGTGCTATGATCCAGTGTCCCACCGCGTTTTCACTTCGGGACATGTGTACTTTGATGAGATGGTATTCCCGTTTCAGCAGGTACTGTCACCTTCGGTGTCTCCCATAGTGCGGTTCGCCCCTGCCTCCACCTCTAGCGGACCGCCCAGCCGCGCACTGGGCTCGGCCCTGCCCGCGCTCGCTGCGCCGGCGGCCCCTACTGCGGCCCCTGCCGTGGCCTCCTCATCCGCCCCCG
>NC_057798.1:460793444-460841873 GCF_018294505.1 Triticum aestivum | reverse complement strand
CGCCCCCGTCGCCGCGGCCCCTGCCGACGCGGCCCCCTCCGTGGCCCTCGTCGCCGCGGCCGCACCCCTCACCGGTGTGATCACTCGGTCTCGGACTGGGACACTTCATCCTAGCACGCGCTACCCATCAGACGAGTACGCGTGTGCTGCATCTACCTCGGCGCCGTCTCCGCTCCCCACCTCCGCTCGCGCAGCCCTTCGGGATCCGAACTGGCTAGCTGCGATGCGTGAGGAGTTTGACGCCATGCAGCGCACCCGTACGTGGCAGCATGTCCCGCGGCCTCCCCGTGCCAATGTCATCACTGGCAAGTGGGTCTTCCACCACAAGACTCGCCCTGACGGCTCTCTCGAGCGCTACAAGGCGCGTTGGGTGGTGCGCGGCTTCCACCAGCACGCCGGCGTGGACTTCACCGACACCTTCGTCCCGGTTGTCAAACCGGGCACGATTCACGCGGTCCTCCAGCTTGCTATTTCTCGTGTCTGGCCAGTCCACCAGCTTGATGTGTCTAATGCTTTCTTGCATGGCCATCTCGACGAGCAGGTGTTCTGTCAGCAGACTACTGGTTTTGTCGACACCGACTATCCGTACCACGTGTGCTTGCTCTCCCATTCTCTCTATGGGTTGAAGCAGGCACCTCGGGCCTGGTACCAGTGGATCGCGGCCTTCCTTCAGCCACAGGGGTTCCGGTCCACACGGTCCGATGCCTCCCTATTTGTTTATCACCAGCCCCCCCCCACTGCGTACCTACTCCTGTATGTCGACGACATCATCCTGACTGCATCCTCGCCAGCGCTCCTTCAGCAGATCACAGCTCGCCTCGGCACCGAGTTTGTCCTCAAGGACTTGGGGGCTCTCCACTACTTCCTCGGCATCGAGTCGTGCGCCGGGCCACTGGCTTCTTTCTGCACCAGCATAAGTACGCCTACGGGCATGCTTAACTGCAAGCCTGCTCCCACGCCTGTCAACACGAAGGCTAAGGTGTCCGCTGTCGAGGGTTCTCCGGCGTCTGACGCTCCCTTCTACCGCTCCATCGTTGGTGCGCTTCAGTACCTCACGCTGACGCGTCCGGACATTCAGTACGCTGTCGAGCAGGTGTGCCTTCATATGCATGCTCCTCGTGACACCCATGGGGCTCTGGTGAAACGCATTCTTCGGTACATACGTGGCACCACATCCATGGGTCTCACCCTGACGGCATCACCTGACACCAGCCTTGTCGCCTACTCTGACACCGACTGGGCTGGGTGTCCCGACACTCGATGCTCCACTTCCGGCTACTGCGTCTACCTCGGGCCCTCTCTGATTTTGTGGTCGTCTAAACGGCAACCCATGGTCTCACGATCGAGCGCCGAGGCAGAGTACTGGGTTGTGGCCAATGCCGCTGCGGAGTGCTCTTGGCTATGACAGCTAGTTCAGGAGTTGCTATGTGAGGTTACCAAGGTGACGCTTGTCTACTGTGACAACGTCTCCGCGGTGTACCTTGCTGCCAACCCTGTCCATCACCAACGAGCTCGACATCCACTTCGTCAGGGAGCACGTTGCACTTGGTCATGTTCGCGTTCTCCATGTGCCCACCGATCAGCAGTTCGCCGATGTTATGACGAAGGGACTACCCACCTCGACATTCGAGTGCTTTCGGTCCAGTCTCTGCATCACCGGCGACGCTTCGACTGCAGGGGGGGGTGTTGAACATGTGTACATATACGTAGGTCTGGGTTTCGTATGCAGTACCTGTAGCATCTATCTCCCTCTGTATGTACATGTATCTTAGGAGACAAGTTACTAGTCGCACCCCGTTTACATATATATATATATGTGTGTGTGTGCCTAGTGCATGATCAATCAATTTATCGATGCACCAAATCATTCTCCACAGTGTTGGGCGCCATTGAAGTGTAAAATCTTCATCTGGCTGGCCATGTAGTACCGACTCTGGACTTCTGATCACCGAGCACGGCATGGATTACAAGACCATACGTAGTGCTACACTTGTCAGGTGTCACCGTGAGGAGGACAATGTGGACCATGTACTGATCGAATGTGCTTATGCAAGGGTAGTGTGGTACTTGGTCCTTAGCCATTTGAGGATATCCGTTGTGAATCCCTCCCCACAAAACACGATGATGCAATACTGGACCATAGAGAGGAACAACTTCAATAGGAGAACAAAGAGAGGCTTCAATTCACTCTTCATCATCACCGCCTGGTCACTCCATAAGGAATTTTTTTTCTCCAATACGCACGAGAGTGTGCATTATGCATTAAAGAAGGAATGGGGTAAATAGCCCCTCCCCATTGGTGTTACATGTTTAAATTACATGGACGCAACTCCACTCTGCGACGCGACGGTTGGCTAATTTCTCTCGTCGGCCCGCATTGTGAGCGCTCCTAGCAAGGAGGCTACATCCCCTTTGACGAGTCCTGCTTTTTTCCAGGCCCGTCCTTCGTCGTCTATCCTACCGATTACATGGCCTGCCGATGGTGTTATCCTATAGAATACAATTGCGTTGCGGTGTTTCCATACTTCCCACATTACGAGGATAAGAATGGCTCGAACATCTTTGCTGCCATGTCCGGTGCCTGTGTTGCTTTGGCACCTCTCATGCAGTCCATCCGTCGTTGATGGGATCCATTCATGCTTGCCCAAGGCATGGCAGACGGTCGTCCATACTTGTTGGGTAACACACAACCAAGGAGTAGGTGGTTGATTGTTTCTTCCTCTTGTTCACAGAAGGGGCATGCCTCATGATGGTCCATGCCTCGGCGAGCCAGGCGATCCGACGTCCAGCATCTTTTTCGTAATGCTGGCCAAGCGAAGAAGCAGCACCACATGTCGGCCCTGGATTTCCACGTAAATACTGCAGTTGGTGCCACTTCTCGGCTCTAGAACTTGGCCGCGTATGAAGATCTGGTCGAGAAGCAACCATTCACCTCCCAGGTCCATGAGATCGAGTCTTGTAGTTCATCCTGTATCGTTTCCCCGGCGACGGCAATACATAGGGCTAGATATTCTTGTATCAGGTCCTGTGTGAGCTCGGGGCCAATGTCACATGCCTAGCTCCCCTCGTGGAGTGCCTGGTGAATGGTCCATGCATTACGTTCTTTTTGCGCACTCTACCATATAGGTTCGGGGCAATCTCCTGGACTCTTGCCCTTGTAGCCATATGTCCTCCCAGAAAAGGTGTCCTTTTCTGTTTTCCACTTTTGCGACTGTGGCAGCTTATAGAGTCGGAGCAACTCCTTCGGCACCCTGATGTTGAACTCGGCCCAGGGTCTAGTGCGGTCGGATCGCTGCAGCCATGCCCACTTTGTTTGCATGGCTATGTTGAGCCAGCCGAGGTTTGGGATGGCGAGACCTCTTGCCCATATCGGCGTGCACACGAGTCCTAGGCCACGGAGCATTGGCCACCATTTGCCTTGTCCTTGGCGCTCCAAAGGAAGCTGCGGCAGATTTGTTCATCGCGGATATCATCTTCTGAGGAATGTCGAGCGCTAGCATTGCGTGGAGTGGACTGACACATAGAACCGATTTGATGAGGAGGAGACGTCCACTCTTTAGCATGCCTGCAGTCTTCCACTTTGGTAGGGCAGCCGCTAGCTGGTCCACCAAGCCCGACAGTTGGGTAGCCGATTGTTTGCGAATGGTGAGAGGTATTACAAGGTATTTATAGGGAAAGGAGCCGGCCGGGCAGCCGATTATGGTGAGGGCTCTGTCCCAATTACCAACCGGGCATCTGATCAGGTAAGCTGCACTCTTGTGCATGTTTACATGCAGTCCCGAAGCTTCGCCAAAGATCCACAGTAGTGAAGAGCAGGCTTGGATGTCTTGGTCATTTTGTTTTGATAAATATCATGACGTCATCCGCAAACATCGATTGCCGGTATCCAATCCTCTCAACGCTAATGGGGCCATGATTCCTCTCAAGGTAACAAGCTCAAACATCCGCTGTAGTGGTTCCATGATCAAAGTGAAGAGCATCAGCGATGGAGGAGCGCTCTATCTTAGTCCTTTGCAGTTGTAAATTGGCCGGCCCGGAGTACCATTGATCATAATCCTAGTGGAAGAGGTAGACAACAGCCCACATGTCCATGCCATCGACTTTGGTCCAAAACACATGGTTTGCATTACTTCAATGAGGAAATGCTAGTGTCGTGCTATGCATTGCACAAGCATGAAGTTGTCATGGATAGATCTACCCTTAACAAAGGCGCTTTGGTGTTTGCCAACTAGGGACGGCAATTCAGGTGTGAGCCTATTGGCCAAGGCCTTGTTGAAGATTTTTATCACTCCATGTACCAGACTCACAGGCCGGAAATCTCGGATATCCACCGCTCCGCTCTTCTTGGGAAGGAGTGTTACTATAGCTTTGTTGATCGTGTGTAGTCCTCTCATATCTCCATTGTACAGGTGGTGGAAGGCGTTCATGAGGTCTTCTTTGATAATATGCCAACATGTAGCAAAGAAGTAGCTGGTGAATCCATCTGGCCCTGGCGCTTTGTCTGGCGGCATGCCCTTGACAACCCTTTCAATTTCCTCCTCTGTGAATGGCTCCTCCAGGTGGCCTAGGTCAAGTGACGGAAGGTGGAGCACATTGAGGTCCAGCAAGTGTGCCCTAGTCTGCATCTCCCCGAGCATTTGGGTGAAATGCTCATCCACCTCATTCACGATCTCTTCCTGACTGGTAGCAGTGATGTCTCCCCTTCGTATAGTTGTGATGAAGTTCTTCCTTTGCCGATGGCGTGCGTGCTGGAAGAAGAAGGAGGTGTTGGCATCCCCTTCGTGCAGTCCAAGCATTCTGGAATGTTGCCTTGCAATCGTTCTCTCTAGTGAGCAAAGGCCCGGGAGCTTCTTCTTGAGGGATTTCTGCAAATTGCACTCGAAAGGTGATAGCACTCGTATGTCCATTGATTTGTCGAGCCTTGAGATAACCTCCATGGCGATGTCGATTTGTAGCTTCACATTGCCGATCCGCCGGTCACTCCATTGTTTGAGCTTCTTCGCTGTTGCGCGTAGCTTCATGTCCAGGACAACGAAAGGGTTGCCTCCCTTGGGAACCGAGGCCCACGCTGCAGCCACTGTCTCCGAGAACTTGTCAAGCTTTAGCCAGAAAGCATCAAACTTGAATTATCGCCCCATGCAAAGGTCAGCTGCAACATCCAGCAGCAGGGGGCAGTGGTCCGAGAATGCTAGGGTGTTTGGAAGGATTGCACAACAACCAAACCCAACTCAACTAACGAACCAAATCACCGATGAAATTGAAGATTGGAACAAGGCTGGACCAGAAGGTTTAGGCCGTCTAGCGACAAAGTAGCCTTCTGTTTTTGTAGGTGTTGGTGTTTGTGTTGGATCAAGTCTTTGTTCACAAGGGGTAGATCTTCTTGTAAATTGTCTTGGTCTCTTCTATAAAAGTATGATACACCCTTGACGTACTCTCAAAAAAGTAATTTTGGCTTGTTTATCTGTCTGCCCCGCACTAAAATCTTGCCCGCATGAACCTTAAAGGACCTCTCAGCCAGACCCAATGGAAACACCCGTTTCCTCTCAGCCACGTTCTCGGCATGCAGGAAAGGAGAACATTGTGCCGAGCTTGTGGGAGTAGGGAAAATGCGTGAGCTCGCACGCGCTCCCAAAAAAATGGTGGGAGGAATTAGGCCACCTTTTGCCGATTTTGTTGCCCTATTTAGTCCTCTCCGACTCACCATAAGCACATGGACGCACATAACTGAAATGATCGAGGCTCTGCCCTTTAGCACACAGACGCACACAACTGAAATGGCTCGTATGATGCCTATTCAATCATTGCTCTAGAGTTCGCCCCCAGGTGCGGCATTATATTCCACCCTTCATTTTGCAAATAAACCAAATACTGACATGTGGGTCCTAGGGTGTCCCATGGGTCAGTATATTCCACCATTTTTTTCTAATAAACCAGGCACGTCCAGGCCAAGGCTGCTGATCATCAAGTACTGCAACAGCGAGCCCGACCGCGGGAGATCCTCTTCGAGGTCATCAAGTACTGCAACAAGCACGTCCAGGCCAAGCTTGCTGATGGAGCTGCAGCCTCCAGAGGGGTCGGTGCATCAGATGCGGCCGCCACTCGGCTGCTGCCGCCGAGGACCTCAAGAACTGGGACGCCGAGTTCGTCAAGGTCGAACATGCCACCCTCTCCGACCTCATCCTGGTAAGAAATCCATTGACCCCCTCCTTGCTCTAGATCTAATGTTTACTGATGTTGTTCCCCTTCTGGGGCTGGGGCTCGGATCAAGATTTTTCTACCCTTCTGTGGTGTTTAGATTAGTTTGGATGGGCTACTCGTGCCGTCATCGAGGCAGATTCAATTGGAGCGGGTTAGGTTAGGGTTTGCATAATTGGTCTATGCGGTCGTTCTACTCTGCAATCTTGAGATTGGTTAGATTCATATCATGAAAAAGAGAGATTATATTAGATGTACACATAGACCATTCCATGTTTTTGTGGTCTGGTATGCTTCATTGTCTTTAGTTGTTGTTAGTGACCTGGGAATTATTGTTTGTCATACATGTCAACTTATTAGATGCACTATAGTTGTGCCACTATCTAGAGACTGGTAATGTTAGTATCATGAAAAATTCGATTTACACAAGGATAGAGATTGGTCTGTCCGTCCTAATACCGTTTAGATTGGATTTGGCGTGGTTCTCATGCCATCATCGGTGAAGCTTAGATTCGATTGGGTTGGATTAGGGTTTGCATACATGATTGGCGTCATTGTCCCATTCTCGTTTTGCTCAAAGGACAAAGATTTGTTAGGTTAGGGTTTACACGATTGTGGTCTGATGTGTAGGTTAGGGTTATTTCGTCATCCATGTTCTTGTGGTCTGATGTGCTTTACTTTATAATAATGAATAGCCTGGGAGCATCCAATCTTATTAGATTCACTATTATTGCACATGTAAATTGATTGTGTGGTAGCTATGTCATGTTGTGCTGTCTGCCCAACTGTACTGCTGTACACCACGATAGAATTAGCTGCAACTTTTTGTGGAGCTAATTTGTCACCCAACTACATGATGTGCTGTATGCCCTATCGCATATATCTCAAGAATGTTGCATCTACTCTTTTTGACATTTGTAACCTCGTATTTAGTTATTCACCTATCAGTTTCTGGATAAGTTTTCTGAACCTTCTGTTCACTGCAAACAACTACTTAGGATGAAGGTTGTTCTTCTATCTAGTTCATATGAATGATCATTTGTTTTGTGAAGGCAAGATTTTAACCTTTCAAGTTAGACATGCATAATTTACCTGACACTGTTTTGTACATGACGTGTTTGGTGCATCTCTTTTCAGGTACGAGATGGCTCTCACCAGAATTGTTCTTGCTGGCCTCGCCATCATGGGGCAGAACCTTGCCACCAACATTGCAGAGAATGGCTTCCCCATCTCTATCTACAACATGACGACCTCCAAGGTTGATGAGTCTGTTCTTTGCGCCAAGTTAGAAAGGCTTCCCCATCTCTGTCTACAACATTTGTGAAAGTGTGAATCATGCTGCTGATTTCCTGATGCGACTTGGATACACAGGGGATCAAATCCAGTGGTAAATGGGGATTCCCTATATTTTCTGCTTACTATTTGGAGGTGTTTGCTGATTATTTGAGGATGCTTTATATATGTCCTAAGATGTCCTTATGCAATACCTGATATGATAACATAACCTGAATTACACTACTGCAGGTTGGTCCAAACACGACAATACAATCAGAGACCCACTACTGTAGGATGCTGCTAAGGCGACACTACGATCAGAGACCCTTTGAAGAAACTGTGTGCGATGCATTAATCGCAAATAGTGGTGTAAAAAACCCGTCAAAAAAGGTGCAAAACATTTGCGATGATGGATGCATCAAACACGGTTTAGATTTTAGTTCCGTGTGTGATGTAGGGCAAATGGTTCAGATCAATTAACCGTTTGCGATGAGGAGCAACAAAAGAAACGGGCATCTAGATGAAGATGTGTGCGATAAACAACATATGGTTCACTAGGATGAACTGTTTGTGATTAGGCAACACAAAAGAAACGATCAACCAAATCAAGGTGTGTGCGATATACGGCATGCGGTTCACGCGCATGAACTATTTGTGTTGAGACAAGAGAACATAAACGGTTCAATATAACAAGATGTGTGTGATACGCGGCAAACAGGTCTGTAATAAGAAATGTGTGGAAAGACCGATAATAACA
This sequence comes from Triticum aestivum, assembly GCF_018294505.1. NCBI lineage: Eukaryota > Viridiplantae > Streptophyta > Magnoliopsida > Poales > Poaceae > Triticum > Triticum aestivum. The sequence goes on along the minus strand of NC_057798.1, from coordinate 460,833,646 downwards.
CAGACGATTGCGACTAATAAGATGTGTGTGTTGTGCGATGGGATTGCATACAGAACAACAACATATATATTACATGCATGATTAACCAAATTAAACATCCAATTACATAGGTGGCTACTACAACCATGGCATTTTCGCACACCAAAGTAAACTATTACATGCATAATTTCATAGGTGGCTACTACATACATGACACTTCGACACATCAATGAAGTAAATTATATATACCATGCATGATTAACTAGCATAAACGATCATCTGATCATCATCTACTTCTTGTGACGCTTGCTCCGCTTGTGGCTCGATCCGGGCTTGTCGATTTGGGTAACGAGGCACTTCCTCATGTCAACGATCCGCTTGCACATCTCGAAGCATGTGTACACGCTCTTTGCCGCGAATACGAGGTGAGGTTCATCCAGTCGCCGCATCCAGGCCCTGTGCCAGGATACAACACTTGTTCTCTGGGCATCCTGCTTCATCTTTTCGTAGTAGGGGTCAATGATGGCCGAGGCGAGTTCGACCAGGGAGTCCTTCTTCGTGCTGCCCCAGACCCTGTAGTGGTCAAGAATTTCGACAAGGTTCTCATAGGCCAAGCCCGTAACACTGAGAACTTTTACATCATCGGTGGTTTCCACCGTGGCGAACGTGTAGTCGGCGCTGTTGACGAACCTGTTGAAACGGTCGCAAGGATGTTTGGCCATGTAGTAGTGGTAGATGAGGACATGATGGCGCACGCACAACTGGGCGACGACAACCTTTTGATCTATGCCGGGACTACCGTCGGTGTACTGGAGGTCGATGGCGACCACCTTGTACTTGTCTCCAGCAAGCAACTGCTCAACGGTGTTCATGTAGTCGTCCACCACGGCCGGGTCGATGGTGTACACCACCGAGAGATCCATCTCCCTCTCGTGGGTCTCCACTTTATGCTCGCTGAACTCCATTGGAGCGCCGCTAAACATCCCCTCTCTATGTGTCGTCGTGGGTGTGCTTGTTGTGTTAGGGGCGCGATAGAAAGGTTGAAGAGACTAAGGCTATAATGGCCACGAGAATTAAAGGGGAAGCCGAACGGCACGTCCTGCCGACAATTCTAATTCGCAGTGCGTAACTCCATCGTGCCGCACGTAATTGCATTGCGTGGCAACAGGCGCAGCACAACCGCATGCATATGGGGCCCCCGACGTGATCGTGCGCAGGCCCAACCGCTGGCAGAGCGCGTGCGGAGGGACGCGAGCAGAGCGCTCTACGGTCTCCAACACCGTCTGGAGACGATCCTTAGTGCCATGCCGCAGGCCGGCGTCGTGGATCGTCTGACACAGCCGCTGGCCGCTCGCACGCATCGCCGCCATGGGTCTGGAGTGAGCACTTTTGCACTTAGTGTAGGTGCTTAGGCAAATGCTTAGGTGCGTACGATGTGGTAGATGCATTGGAATGGAGGGGCGCCTTTATATGAGTGCAAACTGCATTGCATTCACATCATGCTGCCTCTTTTCCCGATCCTCCTCCCATTACTTCCCTCGTGCATTCATGATGCTAATTGAAGGAGGATGCATCATTGGCCGTTCAACATTTCGTGAACCTCTACCCTCTCCCTCGTCTGCATTAAAGACGTATCGGGAACTGCGCCGCCCGCTGCACGCCCGGCTAAACACGCCTCCTCGCCTCCATCGATGCTTAATTACTAAATTTTAGTTGCAAAAATTAGATACTGCTAGTGATTTTTAGCTTCATATTTTGACAAATCGTAGTGTTACAAGGTTCACAAATGGCAATGTTACTACATAAACAAATGATTTTTCCAGTTTGAGAAATGGCAACATACCCAATATGACAGATGCAAATCTTACCAGATTGTTTGTACAGTGGTTGCACACGGGTCATCCAAAACAACCGTTTGCGTTGAAGAGATGCACAAATCCTGCTCTCACTTTGCATACGGGTGTTCTTTCTAAAACATTTGTGATCAAGAGCCATGAAAACCTATAGCCTGTGGCGTCACGTGAATGGTTAAAATTTTAATTATACACATAAATGCATTGAAAAACTCAAATGCATAAAGATGTTCAAACGAACCCCGAAAAATCCCAAAAATTGACATAACACTCCCATTGTTCTATGTTGACACGAGAAATTTTTTTAAAGCAATAAGAGGCAATGGATATCATTTTGTCCCCAAAGGTGGGACGTTCCCTACCGAAACCATCAGGCTTGTTGTCGGTGTCAAAACCGGCGGATCTCGGGTAGGGGGTCCTGAACTGTGCGTCTAGGCGGATGGTAACAGGAGACAAGGGACACGATGTTTTTACCCAGTTCGGGCCCTCTCGGTGGAGGTAAAACCCTACTCCTGCTTGATTAATATTGATGATATGGGTAGTACAAGAGCTGATCTACCACGAGATCAGAGAGGCTAAACCCTAGAAGCTAGCCTATGGTATGATTGTTGTTCGTCCTACGGACTAAAACTCTCTGGTATATATAGACACCGGAGAGGGCTAGGGTTACACAGAGTCGGTTACAATGGGAGGAGATCTTCATATCGTATCACCAAGCTTGCCTTCCACGCCAAGGAAAGTCCCTATCCGGACATGGGACGGGGTCTTCAATCTTGTATCTTCATAGTCCGGGAGTCCGGCCAAAGGTCATAGTCCGGCCATCCGGACACCCCCTAATCCAGGACTCCCTCAGTAGCCCCTGAACCTGGCTTCAATGACGACGAGTCCGACGAGCAAATTGTCTTCGGCATTGCAAGGCGGGTTCCTCCTCCGAATACTTCATAGAAGATATTGAACACAAGGATAGTGTTCGGCTCTGCAAAATAAGTTCCACATAACACCGTAGAGAGAATAATATCCGCACCAATCTAATCTGCTGATGTATTCCGCAGCGTGACATCACGCCACGGCCAAGTCTTTACTTGAATCATTTTACCATTCCACCTCAGCGCGTTTAGCGAGGCAGTTTCCTTGGCACGTCTTGTCAAAGCAGAGATCGTGTCCCCTTATTCCGGGATTCTCATCAATACGTGTGTGGGTAACCCAACCGTGCCTTTTGGTATGACTCTCTAATTGAAAGTGAGTCCCAAACGGTTACGGGGAGGGCTCTTGGTATTCAACTCCTTTATAAAGAGACCAAGGCTCGACTCCCTTTTCTTTCAATCCAATCGAATCCGCCTCTCGCCTCAAGTTCCAACACTCAAAGCTTCTAGTTTTAGGCGCTTCGGACTTTCGACGATGTCTGGTTTCGACCTTCAAGGCCGGTGGGTGCCTTCCTCGTTACGGAAGAAAACGTGCGAAAGCTGAGAGATGCCAGGTATCTAACCGGCAAAATCTCGCATAGGCTGCCTGCTCAAGGGCAGGCCATTCCTTCCCCCCAGCCCGGTGAGAGCGTGGTGTTCATATCTCACTTCCTTCGTGGGCTAGGCTTCCCGATTGATCCCTTCGTGAGGGGGATGATGTTCTATTACGGGCTGGAATTCCACGACCTAGCTCCGGAGTCCATCCTCCAAATTTCATCATTCATTGTTGTGTGTGAAGCCTTCCTCCATATCACCCCTCACTTCAGATTGTGGCTTAGAACCTTCAAGGTGGAGCCGAAGATGATCGAGGGGCAGGACGCTAAGTGCAGAGGAGCTATCATAAGCAAGATAGCCGACGCTCCATGGCTCGAGGGTACTTTCCAAGAAGAGTTCGGCTTATGGCAACAGGACTGGTTTTACATCACAGCCCCAGGGGCACCACATGGGTGGCGACACCTGCTTTTTTCTCGGGTCCCCCACCACGGCGAGCGTCATGGGTCAATGAAGGGATTATATGGGGGCCGTCCAAAGACGTGCCCCTTCTGCAGGACCGCATTCGAGATCTCCTAGAAAGAGATATTAACTTGACCGTGGCGGCGCAAGTTATGCTGATTCGCCGCACGCTGCCCTGCAAACATTGCCCTCTTTGCCTGTGGGAATTTAATCTGGAGGGACCGCGAGTCCTCCAACACTTTATGGGCACGACGCCCGTGGAGATGTACAAATTGTTCTTCGGACCACAAGCGAGGTGTCCGGACTTGTCCGAGGACGCAGGCCTGAGCTGCAATCGCCCGGATGCTAAGGTAAGTAGCCCCGTATTTGGACACACCATCCGTATTTTCATCATAAAGTTGCCCTTTAACAGAGCTATCCTTTGAACAGGAGTGGATAGCGAAGGCAAAGCTTATCAGGTGTCCGCCCCCCTGCCCGAGACCGCGCCGGATCCTGTGTTAACCAGGATGCTGGAGATTACGCTTTCGGCAGAGGGCGAAGTGGGGAACCAAGGAGCTACCGCCTCCGCGAAGGAGACTGTCAGGAAGGGAGGAATCGAGAATCCCCCCAACCTGGGAAAGAAAAGGAGTGCCTCTGAAGACCCGGAGGGGATGACCTCGAAACAGGGGAAGAAATCTTTGTCAGAGGATCCGGCGTCGGAGACTGCCCCGGCCGCATTGCGCCCTCAAGGGGATCAGCTTTCCTCCGAGCCGTAAGTAAAGAGAGGGGTTCAAAAATTAGTAGCATCCCTGTTTTATTTCTGAGGAAGATAACCAAAATATTACCTTGCAGTTCGGACCTCAACCCTTCTCAGCAGAGCTCGTCTTCAGGGGATCTTCGTCCGGAAATGACGGAGAGCGAAACGCCTCCCCTAGCTGCACCGACTTACGAGGCAGGTGACCTCGAGGTGTCGTCCCGACGGGTTTCTCCAAGTCCGAATCCTGAAAAAGGTCGTCGGGCTAGTCCGGTGCCCTCTGATGCGCGGTCGAAGAGGCTGAGGAATTTGCTCGGGCGAGCGTCCGTCTCAGAAGAACACCGTATGTTGATGAACACGGTGATAGGAAGGATTTCATCCGCGGAAAGCGGGTTGTACGAGGCCGCCAGGAGTTTACTGACAGGCTTTGAGGTATGCGAAAAGGTGTACCTTTTGGTAGAGCTGCATAAAATGCGCCCTGTATAAATAGTAGCCCATGAGACTCTATGTGTCGTCAAGAATGATGGCGCATAGAGGATCAAAACCCCAGGTATAAAATGTCACCTTTTTATGAAGGTGGCGAGGCGTTCGGTGGCTAGCCGGACTGATGAATCTGCCGAGCTAAAGCGGCAACTTGACGTGGCGGATGCCGACATCGCGCTTGTAAATAAGCGGCTAGACGAGGCACAATGTATGCTCGAAAGATATCTGATAAGAGGAGTTCGATGCTTATGCCTTACAATATATGTGCTTATTGCAGATAGTGCCTCTGCCGTGGAGAACCTGCGGGAGGAACTTGCCCGAGCTAAGGAGCAAGCAAGGAAAAGTGATGCGGCCGCCGTTAAGGCGGCTGAAGAGCTAAAAGCCGAACAGGCTGCTCACTACCAGAGTAAGAAGGTAATAACCGAGATGGCTATAAAATTGAAGGATGCTGCCGACCGCTGTAAATTTCTCGAACAAGAAGAAAGGGCGGCTCAGAAGGACCTTGAGAAGATCACTACCGAGGCCAAGGATGCTCGCTCTGCAATGAGAGCTATGAAGGAGGAGCTGTGTCAGGCCAGAGATATCACGGCTGGAAAGCCCTATATGCTGCGGATGAAGTTCAGGGATCCTAGGTATGCTCCGTTAGACCGGCAGTGGAGTACGGAAAACACTTATCTGGATGTGGCAGCGAGTGCAGCAGACGCAACCGAACACTTCCGAGGTCGAGGTGACCATAAATTGGAAGAACTTTTTTGGTCGCAGTTCCACAATCCAGAACGTCCACTTTCGGTATCCGACTGTTTGGCCGCCTTTGCGGAGCTGAACAGGTTATCCAGACTCGCCATGAAGTATGTTGCGAGTCGTTTGTGGCCGGGGGAGCCAGAGCCGAAGAGTTACTTTGGATTGGTGCAACAGTTCCTTGGTTCTGTGCCGCATGTTGATGCGATGAAGAGGTCGGCGTGCATAGAGGGTGCACAAATGGCTCTTGCCCGTGTCAAAACATACTGGGCGGATATGAAGGTCAGTGTTGTCGCATCCCGGGATTTGGACGAATGCTGAGTATCTGCCAGGCACTACTTTGAGGAAGTTCTTCCGGGCGCTCGTTTAATAGAAGCGCAGTGCTCAAAGGATGTTGTGTTCGAATAGCATGTGCTATTGTAAAAGGAATATTTTGATAGAATAGAAAAAAAATTTATACTTGTGCTTTGCAAGAATTATAATACCTCCTGTGCGGCCGTTAATGTATATGTGTATATAACCTGAAAGATGGCAGTCGTTGGCTTCAACCCCCACACATATAATGCGGGGGTGTTCGCAAAAAGGCGCTTTTTCACACTTAATCCAATGTCTTGGTACTACAAAGGAGGTGGTAGCGCGGCGAACTAGGCAACCGGACTATAATGCTTTATCACTTTCATTTAGCCATAGGAGTTTGACATTGGGGCTACTTAATAGCCCCTGGAGGCACCGCACTCGCCCGAATTCGGGGCGCGTGTGTGCCTGACTGGGAAGCGGTCCTTCGTTGATGCGGAGGAATCCTAAAGATTCCGAGAGTCATCGAGTGGTTGACCAGTCTCTCGCTATATCATGACAGTCAGTTTTCAGCTTTCTCTACTGAGGTTCTCGCCTGGCCGAACCGGGGCACAATTGCAGTAGTTCTCCTGGTGCCGTGTTAGCCGATATAACGGAACGTAAGGCAGCAAAACTCGGGTAAACCCAACATTTAACCAAAGACATGATTCGGAGCTGATGCATATAAGGCCAAACTCGCGACGCCGAACACTCCCTAAGGTATTCGGTCTTTATGAAGACGGGCCAAAAAAGAGCCCTTGGTAAAAAAGCACCTGGTGTCCAGGTACACGCAAAATTCTGGCGTGGCCATATGCCAAGACGCCATCCTCCTCCTCGGTTATAGCAAAACCTGGGGGATGTTGTCAACAAGAGGCAGTAAAAAAGGTTTACGCAGGGTCTTAATCTGAAAAGAATCCTTGAAACGGGTCCCTACTGCACGTCTGCGCCTGTGTCTCCGTTGTGATGTATCCTAGACGGGCGTAGCACGGTGTTCGTCTGCGAGAAAGAGGAACTTTAGTAAAAAAAGAATAAACGTGCGGGAAATCTATATTAGAATAAACAAAGTATAGTTGGAGCAAGAAGTGAGCCGTATTGTCTCCTGGCATGAACACGCGGAGTCCCTTGTACAGGGTTATGCGGCTATTAAGCCCATGTATGCTGACGCCGGACTCGTCTAGCCGTGTCCGGGATAGTAGGGCTGAATTAGTGTGCGGCTGTCCATGCGGCCGCACCATTACCCATACTTTGGGGGTCAATAGATATTCCCCTGTAATGAGATGATGCCTCGTGGGCCGGGCATTTTAAGTGTAAGGGATGCATAATGCGGTATTGCGTTAAAGCGGGCGAAAGCTTCACGTCCCAGTAGCGCTTGATAGCGACTTACGAATGGGGCGATGTGGAAGGTTAGCTTTTCGCTTCGGAAGTTGTCGGGTGAGCCGAACGTGACTTCTAACGAAAGGGAACCCATACTCTGGGTATCTGGGCCCGGCGTCACTCCTTGAAAGGAAGTGTTGCCATGGCGGATTATAGCTGGGTTTACACCTAGTTTGCGGATTGTGTTCTGATATAACAGGTTTAAGTCACTGCCGCCGTCCATGAGGACTCTTGTAAATTGTAGTCCGTCAATAACCGGATTCGAGACCAAGGCAGTCCAGCCTGCGTTCCGGGCCCCTCTGGAGTAATCCTGATAATCAAAGGTGATTGGTTGTAACAACCAATGGTGGTGCTCCTCTGGGGCTGGCCGTATGGCGCGTGTCTTCGTGGGCGCCGTTCCGTTGTTCCCTTTTGTCATCTGAAGTGAATTTACTATTTTGACTTCTTGTGGGAACTTCTTTTGTTCTCCGGTGTTCTGCTTGTGGGGTGCGTCGTCATCCTCGCTTGGTGTGTCGAGCCCCTTGTGTTCGGCGTTGAGTTTACCGGACTGTTTGAAGACCCAACAATCTCTGTGGGTATGGTTTGCAGGTCTCCAGGGGGTACTGTGGATTTGACATATTTTGTCCAGGATTTTGTTGAGGTTAGACAGCTCATCCCTGTCATCTTTGGGTGGCGGTTTTTTCTGATTTTGCCGAGAGCTTTTGAATCCGGCGTTGACTGCCGTGCTCAGCGGGCTATTATCCTTGATCCGACGCTGTTCTTTGTTACAACGGGGTTTCCCGTTTCCATCTCTGAGTTCGGATGTACTCGGGTCGCTGGTGCTGCTTCTTTCCAACCAGCTTTGCTCTCCTGCGCAAAAGCGGGTCATGAGGCTTGTCAATGCGGCCATTGTTCTTGGCTTTTCTTGGCAGAGGTGTCTGGCGAGCCATTCGTCTCGGACGCTATGTTTGAAAGCTGCTAGGGCCTCGGCGTCCGGACAGTCGACTATCTGATTCTTTTTAGTAAGGAATCTGTTCCAGTGTTTCTGGGCTGACTCTCCGGGCTGCTGAGTTATATGACTCAGATCATCTGCATCCAGAGGTTGGACATAGGTCCCTTGAAAATTTTCCCGGAAAGCGTCCTCGAGTGCTTCCCAACTTCGTATGGTGTTTTCGGGAAGGCTTTTAAGCCAATGCCGGGCTGGCCCTTTGAGCTTAAGGGGTAAGTATTTTATGGCGTGAAGGTCATCTCCTTTGGCCATGTGTATGTGGAGGATATAATCCTCGATCCAGACTCTGGGGTCTGTTGTTCCGTCGTATGCTTCTATGTTCACGGGCTTGAATCCCGCTGGAAATTCATGATCCAGCACCTCATTGGTAAAACATAGGGGATGTGCGGCACCCCTGTATGTAGGTGTGCCGCGATGTTCGGATATTTTTTGCATTGCATTGCTCGCTGGAGCTTGCTTTCTTGGCCCATATATGGATCTAGTTGGGCCAGTTTTTTGATGCGAATCCTTAGGCGGATCGCGCATCGTATTGAGTGCGGCGCCCTTTGTCGCTTGAGACCGATCGTGGGGTCGTCTATCCGACCTGGTGGCTTCCTTATTTTTTGACTGTGGGGGCTTTATGGCCTCTTCATCAAATTCCGGTAGTAGTTTCCGCTTCAGATAGCTCTTTGCGTGATGACTGTTGCCGTACTTGTGTGCGGTATTGAGTACTTTGCCCCATCTGATTCTGAGTGCGTCTTCCGCTGTTTTGAGTCTCCGCTTCTGCTTTTTCAGGCTACGCGCAGTGGCAACGAGCCTTTGGTGGAGGTTCTGATGTTCCAACAATTTGTCCGGCGTGAGGTCTTTCGGACTATTATCTTTCCCGGAGATTGGTTGTTCGGATTGTCCGCCCTGTTTGGACGGTTGCTCGATGGCATGTTCGTCTTCCGTTGATTCGCCCTGCTCTATGGCTGGGTCTTTGTCGAGGTGGGGCTTGGCTGGCGCTTACGTCGCTGCTTTGATTGTTTTTCGAGGGAGCGATCCCTGGTTGCGCCCTTTTGACCCTCGTTATCATTTCTTTTAGGTGTGTCCACCATGTATACATCGTATGGTGAGGTGGCTTTCCAGTGCCCTATAGGTGCTGGTTCTTGGTCGTCTCCTTCATCGGCGTCCATACCGTCGATGTCTTCGGAGTCGAAGTCGAGCATGTCGGTTAGATCATCGACAGTGGCTACAAAGTGGGTGTTGGGTGGGTTTCGAATTTCCTCGTCGTCCGCATCCCAACCCTGCTGACCATAGTCCGGCCAGGGCTCTCCTGACAAAGAGAGAGACTTTAGTGTATCCAGGATATCGCCAAAGGGTGAGTGCTGAAAGACGTCCGCGGCGGTGAACTCCATGATCGGAGCCCAATTGGGTTCGATCGGAAGGGGTGCGGAATATTCGGAGTCCGGAACGGAGTCCGGCACCTTGGAGTCACGGGCCCTGCAAAGGACTAGGCTGGTATTCGGCTCTATCGCCGTAGAGATTGCGGCTCCTGGGGTGGCGTCCAACCGTCCGTCCCCGACAAGCGTAGTCGGCTCCGAGCTAATGGTAGGAGCGGACACCTGAGCGGCACTTTGGGCCCTGTCCGGCGGCAGAGCTAGATCATGCCCATCGAGACAGTGCGGCACGCTCGGCCATGGCTCGAATCCATCGAAGATCAAGTCCCCGCGGATGTTGGTCATGTAGTTTAAGCTTCCAAACCTGACCTGATGGCCAGGGGCGTAGCTTCCGATCTGCTCCAGATGGCCAAGCGAGCTGGCCCACAGTGCGAAGCCTCCGAATACGAAGATCTGTCCGGGGAGAAAAGTCTCACCCTGGACCGCGTCGTGGTTGACGATCGAGGAAGCCATCGGGCCTAAAGGTGACGACACAGAGGAACTCTCAATGAAAGCACCAATGTCAGTGTCAAAACCGGCGGATCTCGGGTAGGGGGTCCCGAACTGTGCGTCTAGGCGGATGGTAACAGGAGACAAGGGACATGAACCCCGAAAAATCCCAAAAATTGACATAACACTCCCATTGTTCTATGTTGACACGAGAAATTTTTTTAAAGCAATAAGAGGCAATGGATATCATTTTGTCCCCAAAGGTGGGACGTTCCCTACCGAATCCATCAGGCTTGTTGTCGGTGTCAAAACCGGCGGATCTCGGGTAGGGGGTCCCGAACTGTGCGTCTAGGCGGATGGTAACAGGAGACAAGGGACACGATGTTTTTACCCAGGTTCGGGCCCTCTCAGTGGAGGTAAAACCCTACTCCTGCTTGATTAATATTGATGATATGGGTAGTACAAGAGTTGATCTACCACGAGATCAGAGAGGCTAAACCCTAGAAGCTAGCCTATGGTATGATTGTTGTTCGTCCTACGGACTAAAACTCTCCAGTTTATATAGACACCGGAGAGGGCTAGGGTTACACAGAGTCGGTTACAATGGGAGGAGATCTTCATATCGTATCGCCAAGCTTGGCTTCCACGCCAAGGAAAGTCCCTATCCGGACACGGGACGAGGTCTTCAATCTTGTATCTTCATAGTCCGGAAGTCCGGCCAAAGGTCATAGTCCGGCCATCCGGACACCCCCTAATCCAGGACTCCTCACTTGTTGTGAGAAGCTCTGGTTTGTGAGAAGCATATCCACAAACCTGCCCCAAATGGGACAAATTTTTTACCATGGCATGTTGATGCCGCTCCATGATAGCATGCATGCCAAGTTTCATGAATTTCAGACGAGCTTTGGATTTATACTATAATTTAAAAACCAGGTATCTCAATCTTTGAGGCCAAGCGATGGTGGCAGGGTCTTTGATGACATTCATTCTCATTTCTTGCATGGGACCTAATTAAGCATGCAACCAAGGACACATATTTGAATTTTCAACCAATTTATATGCATTAGAGAATATGTGTGCATGTATAGTTCAAATTTGAATTATGCACATGAATGCATAGAAAACTCAGTTAATGTATAAAAATGTCCAAGCGAACCCCCCAAAATCCCAAAAATTGACACAACACTCCTGTTGTTCTATGTTGACACTAGGAAAAAAATTGAAATCGAGAAGAGGCAATGCATATCGTTTCGTCCAGAAAGGTGAAACATTCCCTAGAAGCTCTAGTTTGTGAGAAGCATATCCCCGAACCTTCCCTAAATGGGACAAAAAATTAACCACGGCATGTTGATGCCGCTCCATGACAGCATGCCAAGTTTCATGAATTTCAGACGAGCTTTGGATTTACTAGAATTTAAAAACCATATATATATATATATATACCAGTGTTTGCGGCCGAGTGACGGTGGTAGGGTGTTTGACATTCATTCTCATTTCTTGCATGGGACCTAATTAAGCATGCAACCAAGGACACAGATTTGAATTTTCAACCAATTTATATGCATTAGAGCATATGTGTGCATGTAGTTCAAATTTGAATTATGCACATGAATGCATAGGAAACTCAGTTAATGTATAAAAATGTCCAAGCGAACCCCCCAAAATCCCAAAAATTGACACAACACCCCTGTTGTTCTATGCTAACACAAGGAAAAAATTGAAATCGACAAGAGGCAATGCATCTTGTTTCGTCCAGAAAGGTGAAATGTTCCCTACCGAAACCCCATCGGGCTTGTTGTGAGAAGCTCTGCTTTGTGAGAAGCATATCCCCAAACCTGCCCCAAATGGGACAAAAAAATTACCACGGCATGTGGATGCTGCTCCATGACAGCATGCCAAGTTTCATGAATTTCAGACGAGCTTTGGATTTAATAGAATTTGAAAACCAGGTATATCTCAATGTTTGCGGCCGAGTGATGGTGGCAGGGTGTTTGACATTCATTCTCATTTCTTGCATGGGACCTAATTAAGCATGCAACCAAGGACACATATTTGAATTTTCAACCAATTTATATGCATTAGAGCATATGTGTGTATGTAGTTCAAATTTGAATTATGCACATGAATGCATACAAAACTCAGTTAATGTATAATAATGTCCAAGCAAACCCACAAAAATCCCCAAAATTGACAAAACACCCCTATTGATCTATGTTGACACTAGAAAAAAAATTGAAATCGAGAAGAGACAATGCATATCGTTTCGTCCAGAAAGGTGAACGTTCCCTACTGAAACCATCAGGCTTGTTATGAGAAGCTCCGGTTTGTGAGAAGCATATCCCCAAACCTGCCCCAAATGGGACAAAAATTTACCACGACATGTTGATGCCGCTCCATGACAGCATGCCAAGTTTCATGAATTTCAGATGAGCTTTGGATTTACTAGAATTTAAAAACCAGGTATATATCTCAATGTTTGCGGCCAAGTGACGGTGGTAGGGTGTTTGACATTCATTCTCATTTCTTGCATGGGACCTAATTAAGCATGCAAGCAAGGACACAAATTTGAATTTTCAACTAATTTATATGCATTAGAGCATGTGCATGTAGTTCAAATTTGAATTATGCACATGAATGCATAGAAAACTCAGTTAATGTATACAAATGTCCAAGCGAACCCCGAAAAATCCCAAAAATTGACACAACACCCCTGTTGTTCTATGTTGACACTAGGAAAAAAATTTGAAATTGAGAAGATGCAACGGATATCGTTTCGTCCACAAAGGTGAAACGTTTCCTACCGAAACCATCATGCTTGTTGTGAGAGAAGCTCAGGTTTGCAAGAAGCTTATACCATAACCTGGCCCAAATGGGACAACATTTTTTTACCCCAGCATCTTGATGCCATTCCATGATAGCATGCCAAGGTTCATGAATTTCAGACGAGTTTTGTATTTACTAGAATTACAAAAGCAAGCACCTCAACATTTGCTGGAGAGCCACGGTGCCGTGGTGTCTGAAATTCATCCCCATTTCTTGAAAAGGACATAAGCATCAATCCATGGACACATATCATTTTATAACCCATTTTGGTGCACCTGAAATTCCTAGAAAACCAAGTTACCGTATAAAAATGTCCAAACGAACCATGAATAATTCCAATTTTTTTATGACACACCTATAGTTGCATGTTCACTACAGATAGAAGTTCTAGCAATTCAAACACCATCCTTTGCAGTTGTGACCCCATTATGTAATTCAAATCAAGATGAAAAATCAAGTAGATCCCACACAGTTTATTATCACCAACCGTGTGAGATGCAGTACAAAATATCCTGGAGCACCATTGGTGTATATTACGCCTATGACTTACTCGAGAAGGTTCGTCGGCTACAGTCCACAACCCTCTCTGAATAAGGGACCTTGTGTGCTGACACTTTGCGCGCCAATTTTTTTGCTGAAGCGATTCCAAATTTTCGGCTTCCGCGGAAATATCTACCTCCCCGCCCCCTCCCCCTTACCAAAAGCCATATTTCCCCTATTTCCGCCTTCCTTTCCAAGTTGAAACCTTCACTCCTTGCTTGCAGCGCCACCTCCTCGCCGGCGACCCTCCTTCACGCTGCTCGGCCTTGCCTATCCAGGCAGGTAATCCACACCCGAACCCCGTCCTCCTCCTTCCACATCCCACATGCCCCGGTCGCTGGCGCGAGCGCGACACCTTCCACCCAAATCACCGCCCCCTCCACCAAATAAGCGCCGTCCTAAGCCATGGTGCATGCAGTATAGCCAGGATCTCAAGGAGCATTTGGCAGCAGAGAAGCAAATCACGGCGGCACGCATGGATGAGGTCACGATGGCTGCCATTCGTGCCGACCCCCAGATCTTGGAGGAGCACCTCATCATCGAGGGCACCGTCGACACGTCGCACGCTGACGCTGTGGTGCGGTTGGCTGCTTTAAAGGACAGTTCGTGGTGTTTTCTCGAGGCCACCGTTGGTGCCTTCGACAAAGACTACGAGGTGTTTTCTCAGCGTGCACGTGCTTACCTCATCTCGAGAGCCAGCAGGTTGGTACCCGGAGCGGCTCAGGCAACTCACCACTATGACGAGGGCACCCATGATGCGGAGGCCTCGCCCTCTTCCATGTCTAAGGATCCAATCATCATCGATATCTCAGACAATGAGTAGTTTGTCTTATTAGCTCACTATAAGGACCCATGTTCAGTTTGCTAGCTATTGCATTTCCTTAACAAATTTTAGTGAATTGTGCTATCTACTTTTACCATGCAATCTCCTGCTCTAGTGTATATGTTCTATATGTTGTGTAATGTGGTGTTCAGTTTACTGTTTGGTTCAATTCTATAAATGTGATGTTCAATTCTTTAGGGTGCAATTCTCCAAGTTGTCAAGCATGCTTGGTTTGGTTAACTGACTGATCTTCTATTAGGAGTATGTTATATTGTGCAATGTGGCGCTTAGTTAACATTTGGTTCATGTGTTGTGGTGTTTAGTTAACTGTTTGGTTCAATTCTGCAATGTGATGTTCAATTGTTGTGTGTGCATTCTGTTATTGTATACCATGTGAGAAATAGATCAAATTTGGCTGTACTAAATACATGAGAAACAAATACAATTGCTATATTTCCAAGTTGTTAAGCATGCTTGGTTTGATTAACTATTCGATCTTCTATTAGGAGTATTTTATATTTGTGCATGTGGTGCTCAATTAATGGTTGGTTCATTTGTTGTGGTGTTTAGTTAACTGCTTGGTTCAATTCTGCAATGCGATGTTCAATTGTTGTGGCTGCATTCTGTTATTCTATACCTTGTGAGAAATAAATTGAATTTGGTTGTACTAAATACATGAGAAACTAATACAATCACTACATTTCCAATTTGTTAAGCATGCTTGGTTTGGTTAACTGTCTAATCTTCTATTAGGAGTATGTTATATTTGTGCAATGTGGTGGTCAGTTAACGGTTGGTTCATTTGTTGTGGTGTTTAGTTAACTGCTTGGTTCAATTCTGCAATGCGATGTTCAATTGTTGTGGCTGCATTCTGTTATTTTATACTATTATACCTTGTCTTTTTTATTCCTTTTCCCCATTTCCAATATAGAGAAGATATTTATGCACATCCTTGTTTTCAGGCCTTTCCAAAATAGTTCACTGATGATTACCTTTCAAACCACCTGTATGGACTGGAGGCGAGGAAGGTTTTCATACAACACCCACGGTTTAATATTGAAGTGTTCCTGAAGAGGACGAAGGATGGACGGTCAATCATCCACAGGCACTGGCCTAAAGTTGCAAAGACCTTCAACATCAATGAATGCTCAATATTCGCCTTCCGCTTTAGCAGTTTTCCCGATGAGATGCATATGTCTATGTACCGTCTATGATGCTAATTTCGAAAGGTTCTAGATATTGCACGTGAAACTTGGTGCTGGTGCAGTTGTGTAATCGGGTAGGAATTGTGTGATGCATTCAATCATGCAAACGATAAAATTGTTAATATTGTGTGCGACATGAAGGCCATCACAAACGATTTAATGGGGAAAATTGTGTGTGATGTACCTCCGAACGGAAACGTTTTCCTTGCAGCGACTGTGTGGGATGTATGTACGAAAGGATACATTTCGCGGGGGCTGACTATGTGGGATGAACTTATGACCAGAAATGATTTCGCCTGTATAATTGTATTTTTTGACCACTACTGTACGTATAACCATATTTGCTCGCTCGCTGGTTGCACACGACCTGATTTTGCTGAGCATGTGTGTGAGGAGGGCATATCCCCGACGGTTTCTGGGTCATGTGCGAAGGATCCCCTAATCGCCCACACTCACTAGGCGACGGTTCCGAATGCCATCGCGGAAAGGGGTTTAAAACCGTTTGTATAGCACTAACGCGTACGAGTGACCCTTCGACGAAACTGTGTGTGATGCATTAATCACAAACGATGCTGTAATAAAATCGTGAAAAAACATAGAAAACATTTGCGATGCCGGTGACATCAAACATGGTTCACATTAGAGTTGCGTGTCTGATGCATGGCAAACGGTTAATCCAGAAGAATTGTTTGCGATGAGGCAGAACAACAGAAATGGGCAGCCAGATGAGGGTGTGTGCAATATACGACATACAGTTCACTAGGATGAACTGTGTGTGATTAGGCAACACAATAGAAACGGTCAGCCAGATCAAGGTGTGTGTGATGGAGGGCATACAGCTCACTCGGATGAACTGTTTGCGATGAGCCAAGACAATAGAAACAGTTCAACTGAACAAGATGTGTGCGATACGGCAGACCAAAATAAGCATCTAATTACATAAGTGACTATATAGATCATTCGCACACACCTCAATAAACAGTTTCATGCATTCTAAATAGGAGAAACGATCGTCTAGTCATCTACTTCTTGTGACGCTCCCGCCACTGCTCTATGGCTCGATCCCTCGTCTGGGGCAGGAAGAAGACACTTCCTCATGTCAACGATCTGCATGTACATCTCGTAGATTGTGTATGTGTCCTTGGACATGTACTCGACGAGTTCTTCATCCAGTCTCTAATGCCAGACACTGTGCCAAGCGTTCTTGTCCTTCTTTCTCTCATCCTTCATCTTCATGTAGTAGGGGTCGATGATGGACGAGGCGAGGTCAACCAGGGAGTTTTGTTTGTTGTTGTCACTGCCCCAGACCTTGTAGTGGTCCTGTATGTTGACAAGATTCTGTAATTTCAAGCCCGATACCTTGAGCGCTTTTAGATCGTTGGTGGTGTCCACCATAGCGAAAGTGTAGTTGGAGTTGTTGATAAACCTGGACAAACGCTGACAAGGCCTTCTGGACAGGTGGTAGTGGTAGACGAGGATGTCATGTCACACGCACAACTGGGTGGCGACAACCTTCTGATCATGCCCGGCATGACCGCTGGTGAAGTCGAGGTTGAAGCCGGCCACTTGGTACTTGTCCTTAGCAAACAACTGCTGCATAGTTTGGATGGAGCTCTCCATCGAGAACGGCTCGTTCATGTACACCACCGAGAGACCTTCCCCCTCACATGGGTGTCCACTACGTGATGCGTGGTGAACTGCCGCCTATTGTTGTCGTCGGCCGCTGGGAGCGCCATTGGAGCCACGGGGAGCGCCATTGGAACCGATGGATGTCCTCTTTGTTTGTGTCGTCATGGGTGTGCTTATTGTGTCGTGTGGCGTGAGAGATGAAGGTAAATGGCCACATGAATAAATGGGGGGCCGGACGGCCTGGATTCTTGGCGCATCCGCATGGCAGTTTTTGCAGCAGGTAACTGCATGTGGAGCCGCGCACAGCGCAACCGCATGCATAATGGCAGCACGAACATACGTGATCAGGCGCCGGCCCCAAACACTGGCAGCACACATGGAGGGACGAGGGCAGAGCACTGGAGAGACACGAGAGCAGAGCATGTGTGGCGAGACGCGAGAAGAGCACGCCGCGGCCGCCTCAACCACGAGCAACCACATGCATAGAGCAGTTGAACACGTAGGGAATGGTCGTCTACAAGCCGGCCGGCAGTTGCATGGCTGCGTAGAGAGCGTCCGTGTGCTACTACCTCTGTCTTGGTCTATTAGTCCCCTTTATATTCGGTGCCATATATTGACCTTCAATTTAACCAGCAAAATGTTAATGCATGTTATAAAAAATTATATAAGTGGAAACTATGTTCAAATACGAATCCAACATTATAATCTTTGGCTACATGCATTTGTATTTTATTAGTTAAATCTCTAGTCAAAATTTGGCACAAAAATATATAGACAACTTATGAACCAGGACGGGGGTAGTAGGTAAATAAATCACAAAAGTTTTTTTATTAACCATATGTGTATGTGTGCTTTCGTCCTCCACTCGCACGTATAGTTGCCCCATTATCGTAGACGGCTTAGAGCGCAAGCTTGAGCACTATGTGGGGGCATTCTTTTGGCCAAATAGTGGTGAGAGCGTTCCCGCGCAAGCTTCCCGCCTGACTCGGTGAAATCCCCCAAAATCCCAATGCTTATTGGCCTGCTATATAAACACTCATGGTCGGCGAGTCCTGCATGGCACTTTCCCCTCCCTCCCTGTAGCTTATCTCGTCTACTTCTCCCAAAATCGCCAATGGCACCGGTCCGTCATCGTTTCTCAGCCACTCCGCCATCATCAGAGGAGAGCTCTAGCTGGGGGGCTACTGCGGCGGCGGCACAGTCCCCGGTGTAGTGTAGTGCGCGTGGCATCCTTGTCGGGTGTGCACAGAATGCCCACCACATGCTCCGCCACCGCTGCCCATCGGTAGCTATTGCCGGTTGCTGTTGCCGCCACCCCACCGTCTACCGCCGTGGGCTCCACAACACCATCAAAAGCCAGGGCCATCGCCCGCTCCTCTGCCGCGGCCCGAAGGCAGGTGGTGGCCGATGTGGCCGCCACCCCACTGTTGGCCACTGTGGCAATCACCCACTCCGCCACCGCGAGCCAAAGGAGGGAAGTGGTGGTCGTGGCTGCTAGCCCACCGTCGACCGCCCGGGTCATCACGCGCTCCGCCACTGTCGCCCAAAGGCGGGAGGCGGAGGCGGAGGCCCGCACGTGCGTCAGTGATACGTCTCCAATGTATCTATAATTTTTGATGTATTCATGCCATGTTTATAATATTTTTACATGATTTTGGTATGATTTGATTAGAACTAACCCGGCCTGATGCTATTTTCAGCAGAACTACCATGGTGTTGTTTTTGTGCAGAAATAAAAGTTCTCGGAATGCGCTAAAAATCAACGGAGAATATTTTTGGAAAATATAAAAAATACTAGAACAAAAAGCTACGGGAGGGGAGTCCCGGGGCCACCACGAGGGTGGAGGGTGCGCCCCCCCGTAGGGCATGCCCCCTGCCTCGTGGACTCCCTGTGGGCCTACTTGACGTGAAACCGACGCCAACCCTTCCGATAGATCGGGAGTTCCGCCGCAAGCCTCTATAGCCACCAAAAACCAATCTAGACCCCGTTCCTATAGATCGGGAGTTCTGCCAGAGGGGGGAATTATCACCGATGGCCATCTTCAGCATCCCGGCGCTCTCGATGACAAGGAGGGAGTAGTTCACCCTCGGGGCCGAGGGTATGTACCAGTAGCTATGCGTTTGATCTTTCTCTCTCGTGTTCTTGATTTGGCACGATCTTGATGTATCGCGAGCTTTGCTATTACAGTTGGATCATATGATGTTTTCCCCCTCTACTTTCTTGTAATGGATTGAGTTTTCCCTTTGAAGTTATCTTATCAGACTGAGTCTTTAAGGATTTGAGAACACTTGATATATGTCTTGCATGTGCTTATCTGTGGTGACAATGGGATATTCACGTGATCTACTTGATGTATGTTTTGGTGATCAACTTGTGGGTTCAGTGACCTTGTGAACTTATGCATAGGGGTTGGCACACGTTTTCGTCTTGACTCTCCGGTAGAAACTTTGGGGCCCTCTATGAAGTTCTTTGTGTTGGTTTGAATAGATGAATCTGAGATTGTGTGATGCATATCGTATAATCAAACCCGCGGATACTTGTGGTGACATTAGAGTATCTAGGTGACATTAGGGTTTTGGTTGATATGTGTCTTAAGGTGTTATTATACTATGAAGTCTAGGGCTGTTTGTGACACTTATACGAATAGCCCAATGGATTGAGCGGAAAGAATAACTTTGAGGTCGTTTCGTACCCTACAATAGTCTCTTCGTTTGTTCTCCGTTGTTAGTGACTTTGGAGTGACTCTTTGTTGCATGTTGAGGGATTGTTATATGATCTAATTATGTTATTATTGTTGAGAGAACTTGCACTAGTGAAAGTATGAACCCTAGGCCTTGTTGCTGAGCTTTGCAATACCATTTTCGCTCACTTTTCCTACTTGCTACCTTATTGTTTTTTATAATTTCAGATTACAAAAACCTATATCTACCATCCATATTGCACTTGTATCACTATCTCTTCGCTCAACTAGTGCACCTATACAATTTACCATTGTATTGGGTGTGTTGGGGACACAAGAGACTCTTTGTTATTTGGTTGCAGGGTTGTTTGAGGGAGACCATCTTCATCCTAAGCCTCCCACAAATTGATAAACCTTAGGTCATCCACTTGAGGGAAATTTGCTACTGTCCTACAATCCTTTGCACTTGGAGGCCCAACAACATCTACAAGAAGAAGGTTGTGTAGTAGACATCAGTCAGCCACCTTGCGCGCTACATCGAGTTCTTGTGGGAGGAGGAGGAGCGCCTCGTCGAGCACGCAAAGAGCCTTACCGCTGTCATGGCCACCGTCGTAGGGGCGAGGAATCAGGAGATCTACGATGAGTCCCGCCGCTTTGAGATGGCTCGTCTGGAGCGACAGAGGGCGTTCGAGGTGAGCGTCGCTGAAGGTGCAACAGCGGCAGACACCGTATTGTAGTTGTGCATCTCTTCGGTAGGCTCCTCCTCCTCTACCTCTTACTGAGCGCGCTCGGCAGAGGAGAGGCCACTGGAAGTAGTACAAAGCCCCTCTGTAGTAGTATTAAGGGGCTATTTTTTTTCAGTTCATCTGACTATAGATGTGGTGGAACTGTACAATGTACTTAAAATTAGCTAGTATATATAGTTGGACTAGCTATTTCAGTACGTGGTTGGCAACAATTGGGGAAAAGTTCAGTCGGTTCAGCTGTCGAGTTGAACTGTTTGTATAAAGAACGACTGCTTAATCTATGAAATCTATGCTTAATTACTGAATTTTAGTTGCAAAAATTAGATAGTGCTACTGATTTTTAGCTGCATATTTTGACAAATGGCAGTGTTACAAGGCTGACAAATGGCATTGTTACTAGATCAACAATTGTCAATCTTATAGTTTGACAAATGGCAATATACCCAATATGACAGATGCAAATCTTAGCAAATTGTATGTACGTGGTTGCACACCGTTTGCGTTGAAGGGATGTACAAATCCTGTGTGCCAGATGTTCTCTTGGCTTAGCGCCAAAGTCTTGCTTTGCATGCCGTATTTAATCTGAACCGTGCGTTGAAGAGATGCACAAATGTGCGGCGAATTTTTCCTTGGCTTACTAGGGAATACCATAGCTCTCACTTTGCATACGGGTGTTCTATCTAAAACGTTTGCGATGAAGAGCTGCACAAATCCGGCTTGGCACATTTTCTATTGGCTTACTGGGGAAGCTGTCTGTTTACATAGGGTGTTTTATCTAAAACGTTTGCGATCAAGATCTGCACAAATCCTGCTCGGCACATTTTCCCTTGGCTTCCTGGGGAAGCTGTCTGTTTACATAGGGTGTTTTATCTAAAACGTTTGCGATCAAGATCTGCACAAATCCTGCTCGGCACATTTTCCCTTGGCTTCCTGGGGAAGATGTTGGTTTGCATACGGGTGTTCTCACTAAAATGTTTGCGATGAGTGTTTTATATTTAAAAACTATTGACATTTTTTTACAGAAAATCGTTTTATAAGTCTGTACATTCAGAGGAAAAAATGCAAGTTCATTCGAACCATATCTTTCATTCAGTCAAACTGCGAATTTATATTCATATGATCGAGATACAATATTAAACCCAAAAAAACTAATTCCGGCGGCGCCGGAGGCGGCGTGCCACACCTGCGTTGTCGTCTTCCAGGATGCCGTTGTTGAAGTCTTCAAGGCAGCACATAATTTCTTCACTTGGAAATCAAACATCATGTCGTCGCGCGATCGACGGCCGGGGCGCGGGAGGACGGCAACTCGCGGCTCTACGAGGTAGTGGTCGACGACAGCGTCCCATGCCCCTGAGGGGGGCGCGCACGGGCACGGGCGTTGCGGGTGTAGGCAAACGCACGGGGACCGGCACCGCGGTGGGTGTTGGGGCCCACACGGGCACTGGCACTGGCATGTACACTAGCTCACGTGGGTCCACCAAGACCTCGCTGACGCCCGCAGCTTCCAGCTCTACCATAGTGCTCGAAGACCAGCCCGTCAATTCTACGGGGATGGTCACTAGCACGGGCACGGGGATGGGAGCTAGAACGGGCGCGGGAGCAGCAACCTCCGCGACCAGCTCATTCAGGGCCATGTCCATGAGGCCCCATTCCTCCTTATTTTTTTATCTCCTCTAGCTTGAAGTCGACTTCACAAAACTGGAAGACTAGTGGCAGATGATCCTTCTGCACCATGGCGTTGGTGGAGGTCTGCGGGAGGGGAATGGGAGGCGAACAGTAAGGCCGCCCGTATTGAACAGCGGCTCGGGCACCATTAATGGAGAGGATGTGAGCAAGGCGGGCGGCCATGGAAGTCAAAGGGATCGCTTCCTAGTGAACATGCATAGCGTACAGCTCACAAGCTTCCCGGTGAGCCTACACATTGGAGAAAAGCTTGCACGCCTCTCGGTCAGCCTGCCCAGCGGACTGCGCTCGCACCCTTCCCGTTCAGTCAAGCAGTTGTCCGCATGGCACCTACTAACCATTAAAAAGAGTGACACATGGCATCACGTGAATGATTAACAGAACACACATGATTTAAATTATACAAAACGTTTCAGATGTTAAAGTGCTGCTACTTGTTTTAAAATGCCTTTGTTGGCTGTTATTCGAGTGCGCCTTCTCTCAAGATAGACACGAAAAATACCACAGCTTGTAGGGTGCCATTCCATGGTAGCATGCCAAGTTTCATGAATTTCAGTTGAGTTTTGGATTTACTAGAATTTAAAAACAAAGTATCTCAATGTTTTGCCGCCAATCAATAGTGCCCTGGTGTTTGAAATCCATTCCCATTTCTGGCATGGGACCTAAGCATGCACCCAAGGACACACATTTGATATGTCAACCCATTTTTCTACATTGTAGCATGTGCATGTAGTTCAAATTTGAATTATGTACGTAAAATGCCTAGAAAAGCTAGTTAATGTATAAAAATGTCCAAGTGAACCCCAAAAAATACCAAAAATTGACACAACACGCCTGTTGTTCTATGTTTACACTAGAAATTTTTTGAAAGGAAGAAGAGGCAATGGATATCGCTTCGTCCCCAAAGGTGGCACGCTCCCTACCGAAACCATGAGGCTTGTTGTGAGAAGCTCTGGTTTGCGAGAAGCTTATACCCAAACCTGCCCCAAATGGGAATTTTTTTTACCACAACATGTTGATGCCGCTCCATGATAACATGCCAAGTTTCATGAATTTCAGATGAGTTTTGGATTTACTAGAGTTTAAAAACCATGTATCTCAATGTTTGCGGCCGAGCGACGGTGGCAAGGTGTTTGACATTCATTCCCATTTCTTGCATGGGACCTAAGCATGCAACCAAGGACACAAATTTGATTTTTCAACCAATTTATTTGCACTGGAGCATGTTCCTGTAGTTCAAATTTGAATTATTCACATAAATGCATAGAAAACTCAGTTAATGTATAAAAATGTCCAAACGAACCCCAAAAATTTCCAAAATTTAACACAACCACTCCTATTGTTCTATGTTGACACTAGAAAGAAAATTGAAATCAAGAAGAGGCAACAGATATCATTTCATCCAGAAAGGTGAAACGTTCCCTACCGTAACCATGAGGCTTGTTGTGAGAAGCTCTGGTTTGTGAGAAACTTATACCCCAACCTGCCCCAAATGGGACAACATTTTTACCACGACATGTTCATGTCGTTTCATGCTAGCATGTCATGTTTCATAAATTTTAAACGCGTTTTCGATTTACTAGAATTTAAAAACCATGTATCTCAATGTTAGCGGCCGAGCGACGGTGGCAAGGTGTTTGACATTCATTCCCATTTCTTGCATGGGACTTAGCATGCCACCAAGGAAACACATTTGAGTTTTGAACCCATTTATATGCACTAGAGCATGTGCATGTAGTTCATATTTGAATTATGCACATAAATGCATAGAAAACTCAGTTAATCTATAAAATGTCCAAGCGAACCCCAAAAAATCCCAAAAATTAACACAACACTCCTGTTGTTCTATGTTGACACTAGAAAAATTTTGAAAGCAAGAAGAGGCAACAGATATCGTTTCGTCCCCCAAGGTGGCACGTTCCGTACCAAAACCATCAGGCTTGTTGTGAGAAGCTTATACCCAAACCCGCCCCAAATGGGACAATATTTTTACCACGACATGTTGATACCGTTCCATGATATCATGCCAAGTTTCATGAATTTCATACGAGTTTTTGATTTAATAGAATTTTAAAACCATGTGTCTAAATGTTAGCGGCCGAGCGACAGTGTCAAGGTGTTTGCCATTCATTCTCGTTTCTTGCATTACAAACAGTGTCAAGGTGACCTAACACTACAAAAAAAAGACACATCCGTGACATTTTAGGCCGAACGATTTTTTTATGTCATACTTATGACACTTCTATGACAATAATTGTGACAAAACCCGGTATCATCATAGATGTGGTGCTCCTACTTCTGTGACAAAAAATCATGACAAAAAATGGGCTTTTCGTCCTGGGCGGGCCGGAGACGCAGCTGCATGACATTCTTTGGGCCGTCCATGATGGAAAAAACCATGGTACAAGCGAGGGCAAGGAAAATTTCGGGGAGTTCCCGGTTACGGTGGGTGGTAGGGAGCCGAGCGATGTGCGTTTCTCTTGTACACGTACGCTCGTGTGTGTGAGGCATTGGGCTCTAACTGAACGCGAGTGAGGCGTCGCCTAACTGAACCCGAGCGATCGAGCGATTCCTTCGCTACTTCTCGTAACTTAAGCCGATCGATGCTGCCTCTGGATGAACAGTGAGCGTTGCAGGGGTTTTTTGATGAACAGTGAGTGTTGCGAGGGGGGGGGTGGATGAACAGTGAGCGGTGGGGGTGGATGAAAGGACCCCATGGCGTTGCCTCTGGATGAACAGGACCCCGATCGATCGAGGCGGTTGGGGCTGGATGAACAGGACCGTGTGGAGGGCTGGATGAACAGGACGACCCCGTGGAGGGCTGGACAAACGGGCTGGACGAATAGTAGACGGTGGAGGGGTGGATGAACAGTAGCCATGGAGGGGTGGTTGAACAAGAACTCATGGAGAGGGGTGGTTGAACAGTAGCCGGTGGAGTAGCGCGGTGTGGAGGCTGGATGAACAGGAGCCTGTAGATGAACAGTCGCAGGTGGAGGCTGGAGGAGGTCGACGGTGGATGAACAGTAGCCCGTGGAGGTTGGAGAAGGTCGGCGGTGGAGATGAATAGTATCCTGATGGAGTCCCGTTTTGCGGTACGCCACACCCATCCCGATGAACAGGACCCCTGTTTCAACCGTAGCGCTCTAACACAACTCCGTTTCATCCGTTTTGTGGTACGCCACACCCCTCCCGATCAACAGGACCCCCGTTTCGACCGTAGGAGGTCCTTTTCCTCCATTTTGCGGTACGCCAGACCCCTCCCGATGAACATGATCCCGCTTCAAACATGGTCGTTCGAACACAAGGCCGTTTCCTCCGTTCTGCGGTACGCCAGGCCTTGTTTCCATCTCTTGTTCCGTCCAAGCCCTCCCGATGAACACGACGACGCATTCCGTTCCGACCCAGCCGGTTGGCTCCCCATGAACACGATGACAACCCTGTTTCTCCGTTCCGATCCAACCATGTACACGAGCCCCGGCCATACGTATATATGTGCGAGTAGGCGTTTGAGACCCCGCCCGTATGTACGTACGTGGCCGTATTTTCTTTCTTTCACACTGGCCGCTGTACGTACGTGTACATGCTACGTGCGTGCCTCTACTATGACACATGCGCGCCTCTACATCCACCAGTATGTATGTACACGTTCGCGACCAGAATGACAATGCTACGTATGCTTCGACCAAGTGGGTCCCAGCTGTCAGGCACTTCCTTGCGTGCGAAGATTTAGATGGTGGGTTCCAGCAGTCAAGGGGCGAATCATTTTTTTATTTTTTTCCCGGACGCACTTCCTTGCGTCCGAAGATGTAGCTGGTGGGTCCCAGCAGTCAGGGGGGCGAATCGTT
The DNA here is from genome assembly GCF_018294505.1 of Triticum aestivum. NCBI lineage: Eukaryota > Viridiplantae > Streptophyta > Magnoliopsida > Poales > Poaceae > Triticum > Triticum aestivum. The sequence goes on along the minus strand of NC_057798.1, from coordinate 460,807,427 downwards.
TTTTTCGAATGCACTTTCTTGCGTGCGAAGATGTAGCTGGTGGGTCCCAGCAGTCAGGGGGAAATGTTTTTTTTTTGCGAAATACGGTGGCCCGTCCGGTGGGTCCCCGCTGTCAGGTGGAGGAATCATTATTTTCCGCGTAATAACGAGGCACTTCCTTGCTACAGTCGTGGACCCAGCTGTCAGCCTCTCCACGTACAGTCCATGTCCGATGGAAGTCGTTCCTTGACCACGTTGACCACGCCGCGCCGAGAGCACTAGGGCGGTGGACGACGGCGAGGCCTAGGAAGGGGATGACACGGAGCCGGGGAAGACGCGGTAGTGGATGCCCACGCGTAGAGGAGTATGAGGGTTCACTCGTTCGGCTGCAGTGTGAGGCTGCCGTCGCCGAAGAATAACAAGGGGTGTGGGTGAGTAGAGGGATGGCCTGCCCAGTGGTGGGAGTAGTAGGGGGCGGTGAGGCCTCCGCGACATCACAGCCGGCCACGGGAGGCAGGAGCATGCGGCACGACGGACGCTGCTTTGGGCGGCTGGAGCAAGAAGACCAGAGGTTAAAGAAGCACTACGGCCGTTAGATGGACATCGTACGGTCACTGGAGCTAGAACCATTCATATATTGACTAAAGTTGACAAAGGCCTCCGTCCCAGTCAACCTAGTAGGCCCACAAGTCAGACTCCCACCAAGGTGGGTCCCAGTTAGCAGGGGGTATTCATTTTTTTGTGCGTAATAAGGAGGCACTTCCGGTGGGTCCGAGCTGACAGCGGGGGGAACGTTTTTCTGCAAAATACGGTGGCCCGTCCGGTGGGTCCCAGCAGTCAGGGGGAAGTGTTTTTTTCATGAAATACTGGTGGCTCGTCCGGTGGGTCCCTGCTGTCAGGTGGAGGAATAATTATTTTCTGTGTAATAAGGAGGCACTTCCTTGCGGCTGCCGTGGACCCAACTGTCAGCCTCTCCACATACAATACTCTTCTGATGGAAGTCGGTCGTTGACCACATTGACCATGCCGTGCCGAGAGCACCACGGTGGTGGACGACGGCGAGGCCTAGGAAGGGGATGACACGGAGCCGGGGAAGACGCGGCAGTGGAAGCCCGCGCGGAGAGGAGTACGAGGGTTCACCGGTTCGGCTGCGGTGTGAGGCTGCCGTGGCCGCAGAATAACAGGGGGTGTGGGTGAGTAGAGGGATGCGCTGGCCAGCAGTGGGAGTAGTAGGTGGCGCTGAGGCCTGTGTGGCAGCACAGCTGGCCACGGGAGGCGGGAGCAGGCGGTCCCGCTAGCACTGCTTTGGCGACTGGAGCAAGAAGACCAGAGATTGAAGAAACACGACGGCCATTGGATTGACATCCAACGGTTACCTCTGCTAGAATCGTTTGTTGACGTATATAATAACTAAAAAAATCTTGCATACGCGTCAACTAAACAGGCCCACAAGTCAGACCACTCCCTCTTTTTTTAATAATTTAAATATAGCTCATGGCAACTTCTTATGCAATTTATTACAGTCTTTTTTTTGGTTGGCCAGGGCGAATTTCACATATTTCTGTGGGTTCCAAACTATTTTTAATACCGAAATTTCGAGCCAGATTTAAAGTACTTTGAAGATATATTTAAATTAGGTTAATGCCTAGTGAATTAGGAATCTGAAAATGTGAAAAAAATCAGAAATGATAAAGTAATTGCCAATTTTTCATCTAATATTATATTTACAACCCATTTCATATTACTTTCAAGATTTGCAGGCGTCTTGAAAGAGTTGCAGCCCATCAGGGTGTAGAAAAATAAGTAGGCCTGGATTGGGTATTCTTCTGAAAAAATAAACCAGGCTCATTTTCACAAAGAAAAAAATAGCTGGGCTGGTCACATGGTGAACATAAAATATATGCCTGGGCTAGATGGGCCACAATCCAGTTCAAACCCTGCTCCATCTCAACAATAACAAAAAAAATACTGCTCGAGCAGCTACGTCCCAGGTGTCAGCCAATCTTGTGCTATTCTCTTGTCTATTGACTATATATGCTCACAATGTCATGGGTCCCAGATGCCAGGAAAACACTAGGAGGAAGCATTTTATTTTTCCATATGCTGACATGGTGGGCCCCTACTGTCATCCTCTCCACGTACTTCTGCCGATTCCTGTTGTTTGTTGACCATGTTGACAACGCGAGAGGGCGGCGCCACGGCGAGCGCACCAAAGCGCGCGGAGGACGTCGGCATTAACAATTTAGGAGACGGTGGGGCGGTGATGCGTGCGCTGAGGCGCAGCTAGCCGTGGGAGGCGGAAGCAGGCGGCCCCGCCGGCACTGGTTTGGTTTTGGCGGCTGGAGGAAGACATGACTGAAGAAACACGACAGACTGTAAAAGCAGCAGGAGTACTTAACAACCTTAACTGAAACCAGCAGGGGCACTTAACAACCAAAGCTGAAAGCAGTATGCGTACTTATACAGGTTCAACCGTACAAAGCATGCCTCGAACAGTGCTACTTTGCCTATAGTTAACCAAGGGTGAGGCCGCCAAGCCCCAGGACAAGGCCCAGGCGCCACCTCGCGCATCCACAACCTTCTGAAAGCGGCTTCATCTCGCAATATGGTCAATAAGCAGGATATTCGCTTTAGAGCCATGGAAAAGCATGAACATAATCTTCTATCCTATTCTCCAAGATGGACTGGCCTTCATTATTTGAGACCACCCATGAATAAGTATCTTTTCACCTCCAAGGGGAATGGAGTAGGTCAACATAAACATCATGTTGTGACCAAGCGCAAGTCTGACCCGACCATGGTCAGGCATCTGTATAGGAACAATAGAACTGGGCAGTTTCTGTTTCAAGAAGATCACAGTTGTAAAACTGTGTATAAGCAATAGTTTATGAACAACATATATAACAGAAAACAGCTCGTACCATAAGTTTCTCAACACAGTTGGACCTGTTCAACGAGCGCAGCAATGGCACACATATCCCACGTGGACTTCCAACATTGAATGCCCCACAAGGACCTCAAGACGATCAATAAAGTGTAGGAACTTGTGGATGTCGTCCCAGTCAACTTCAGTGCCATCAGTAAAAGCCGAGTTATTACAGAATAACAAACAAGCAGCCTGCTTAACTCTGAAAAAACCTACACGTGCCACCAATTATAAGACAATATTAGTTAGAAGTAGCATCTTCGTGAGAGATTTGTTGCTACTTCTAAAGTTAAATTGTGATTAGTTAGACAGAATAGGTGGATTAAGAAGTAATCAAGGCAACAAGCAAGAACCAGATACAAAACTAACATGGATGAACAATTGTAATGACGTCGAGGTGGAAGATCGCAGTGAAGATGAGACCAGGTTCTGCTATTTCTATCACCATTCGTGCGCCAACTTTCAGTCCGTAACACTTGAGAAAGTTTATCCAAGTTCGGCCATAAAAAAGCAGCGATCATCTTGGTTCATGAACCCAACTCGGAACTTATATTCATGGCTTGTCTTCACTGTGACCATTAAATTAGTGTATTCAGTTATGGCAACGCCGAGCATCTTGAGTACATGTGTTCTGGCAGAGCAAATAATGCACTGCAGGAAAAATAATATGAGAACACAATGTATTCCCTATCCAAATCTAGAAATAACTTCCTCCTTCACGTCAGTGTTCACCATCGTACTAGTAGTACCTTTTATACAAATATAGCAATCCAAATTTCCAAATTAGTCGACAGCATGTTCAAAAAAACCCACCCTCCCGGATAGAAAAGAGGATTCTAGGAACATACTGCGCGCGTTTTAAAATCCCGTGTTAGGATGAGAAGGAACAAGTGTGGCGTCTCACCGAGGGCGCAGAAACCCGTAGGGTCCTCGCACTTTGGGCACTGCAAATGAAACACACTAGATTCAGTTGGAAGAAAAATGCATCAACGGCGGCGGCTGCCATCCTAGGATTACCTGCGACCAAGGGACTTGGATTTATCGGGGATGGATGAAGAATTCGTACCTGGTTCTCCATGAGAAAACCCTATGCAATCGCCGAGAGGGGGTTTTCTCTGAACAAGCAGGCGAGGGAGAAGGGGATTCAGGTCCAGTGAAATATTGCCGCTTCGTCCGTCCAGCTTACTGCTAAAGCTGGAAAGGGGGGTGGTTGTGATTTGACATCTCATTGGACATTATTGCGGCGCTATGACCAGGGTTTGTCTACCGTGCAGTTGTGCACTCTAATTTGTGCATATGTCACTTGGACCCCGTTGTCGGTTGCCCCACATATCAGCGAAAGGAAGTAGAAAGACAGGAGTAACTAGTTACACATAAATATATTTTTGACAGAGAGATACTCCCTCTGTAAAGAAATATACAAATCTTTTATATCACAACTTTATACATAAGAAAAATCAAGGGGAATATATATAGCATATATAATTATAAAAAATAGAGTTGTTTTTAACACAGTATAGACAAGTTGGTGATGATGGTGTGCCTGCCATCCTGCAATATAGGCCGTCCGATTTATATCTGACGTATAGGAAGGAAACTATGGCAATTTTGCAAAAGGTACCCACACACCTCTCCACATTTGCACATAAGGCCTTCCCTCATTAACCCTTTTCTCTCACAAGATAAAATACTCATACAAATGCATCTTGATGTTACGTGCAATGCGCAGGCATTATGGGGGTTCAACTTTTTTTATGGGGGTTCAGCTGATAATATAATACTCAGACAGGCTCACGGTTCTGGACTTTGGGCCGCAGGCCCACCCTGCATGTTTGGGGGCCCATGTGTTCTACCTCAGCGCTTTTCATATTGCAAGCGATCGGTACAACGCTGGTATTAGATGTTGTCACAAGGCGAATACACAAAATTGAATAAAGCACGACAGCTATTGGAATGAAATCGAACGACAGTTCCTAACCAACAATGAGAGTTGCAACTCTATCAACGGTATACCATGTGATAAATAATAATGTCGTACTACTTATACACAAAGGACAGTTGTTTCACCATGCCAGATTATTACATCAAAATCTCTCGGAGGATAGATCAGTTCGGCAGTTGCGTGCTGCTATTGAAGAATTTCAAAGTTGATTTGGACCAGCTCTCCTTGCCGAGAAAGTTTGATTTTGACATCATCCCCTACCGCAAGATATGATTTAGATTTGAACCTTGACCATCCTTTAGCATCAATCATCATGCGACCATCATTTGTACTTACGGTATATTGAGCAGGTTCTTTCACACCAAGGCTGCAGATGGTAAGAGAAACTTGGACGTGGTCGCCCGGATTGTTGAACGACGCCCTCGTTGCTCTAGGAATTCTCTGTTTGCAAACAAGAAGACATACCCAAATAGTTAGATCAACATAGTGAATCATGTGAAACAACATGGAAAGAAAAAAGAACAAAGCACTTGGGCGGCCAATGCTTACCAAGAAGGTGGACATGTCGGTTTTTGTAAGGACTTTGGTATATGAAGTGCAAACTGCAGCCCAGTCTGTTGCCGGTGCAACTGCTCGTTCGGTTGCTGCTGCACGGGCCGGAGCAGGTGCAAGTGCAAGTGTTGGTGCAGGTGCCGAAGCCGCTGCTGCTGCCGGAGATGGTGCTCCTTGTAGAGCTGGTGCCGGTGTTGGAGAAGGTGCCGGTGTCGATGCCCAATCCTCCGGTAGATCAGACTGATTCGCTGACACGATCGATGCCCAATCCTCAGCTGGACCAGACTGAGCTGTTGCTACTGTCAGTGCTAGAGCAACTGTCAGTGCTCGATCCATTGCTGAAGGTGGTACGGATGTGCGAGACAGTGACGATCGTGTCTGGTATGCTATGATCAGCTTTCTAACTTGACTAGGATCCGTGACCGTGATCCAGTTTTTTTCTTCATTTCTTTTAAATGCGAGAAGGACTAATTGTGGCGTTTTTGTTAAACCGAACTACAGTTCATCATAGGGATTCAACTTGGACTCAGACAACAGACTGATCCAATTTTTTCAGTAATATAAGTGATGGACAGTGCCTTCGTTACTGACACGACATAAGAAGTGAAACCTGCAAACATAGCCATCGTAGAGCAAACCAAATGGTTTATTCTGTGATGAATGTCAAATGGCAAAACCAGCATTGTAAAATTGCAGGAAAAGAAAGAAAACATGACATTAAATCAATAAGATTTAGACAGTAAATCAATAAGATTTACTTGATGTGACATGAGTGAATCCTTACCAGAAAATCACTATGTTGAAGTACTAAACAGAAGATTGATCGTCCAACTACTGAACAATAGTATGGACCGCCTACTCCCACAAGCAGGACAATCCAAAGGTCGTGACAAATCGTATGGACCGCACATCCATGGGACTGGAAATCCTGGTGGGTGCGATAAACCCTGCAATGCATAGAAATATTAGAGTGTAGCCATAATTGATAAACCGTCCTCACAAAAAAGATGATCTGGATACTTCAAAATATACAGACTGAATTGAGTGGACAGACATTAACATAGACCGTTCTCAGGACTGACCACACACCAAAAGCGGCAGTACTAATAAACAATACAGGGTTCACAAACACAAATCAAGTACTGAACAATAGTACTTAATATAGACAAGCAAAGTTGCACTAATTAAACTCTGAAGACCATTTCTTGCCACCGACCTACGGGATGAACCCCACATAACTGACTAGGCCATGGACTTCGTGAGAGATGTCTACATGCACCATCACCATCTCGTCAACCTTGGAGAACCTAACAGAGTGGTCTTTCCACTCATAAACATGATGATGAAGACAGGCCGCATCAAATTTGTTGGGAAGCTTTACAAGAACCACACCCTTCGTAATCGAAGGCACAACCAGGAAATTGTTGTGGTCAAGTACAACCTCGAGAACACGCCTGACAACAATGCTACAGGAAAACACTAGTTCAGGACACGTGGCTACAAGGACACAACAACTGTATAGTTTAGCGGTAGAACTCATCATCAGGTCTTCCAGTTCACACGACATGACTTTGAGAACTTCATCTCCACCGCGGACCTGGTTCTAATTCAAACAGAAACCATATTTTATTACTACCTCCGTTCAGAAATATAAGATGATTTTTGATATTATACTCCATATATGACTACATATACGCACAGAAATGAGTGAACAAAGACACTAGAACATGTCTTCAAAGGCATGAGAGCAGAGGGATTACTTGCAATATCCATAACACAAGTTACTGAGGAAAATATACCCTCTTCAAAGGTAGCATTGATGTTCATAAAGTACTCCCTCCGTCCCAAAATTCTTGTCTTAGATTTGTCTAGATACGGAGGTATCAAGTCACATTTTAGTATTAGATACATCCGTATCTAGACAAATGTAAGACAAGAAATTTGGGAAAGAGGGAGTAGTCAAAAGTTATCTATAAGAAATCAGTGTCAACCTCTCGCATGTTTTGGTCAAAAGAGGAATTTAAAACCATCATTTGACACACTAAAATTACATGCAAGATCACCCAAAAAGTTGTACTGCATGTTAGATGAAAAAACACGATCAAGATCGAGAAAAAGATCGTCAACAAGAGACATTACCTGGACTTGCTTAATGAGGGATCCCGGAGAGAGGGGCTTGGACATGGCGATGGCTTTGAGCTTGTCTGCGGTAGTCTCGGTGGGGTGCTTGCGCTTCTTCGTACCATGAGCCTAGACGATTTTGGCCAGAGCCATAGACATCACGTTGGCCAGTGCTCCAGCGTCCATCCAAGAGAGGAAGCTGAGAGAGAAGAGTGAAAGAAGGAACGAGATGAGGGAGAAGCGAAGCGAGTGGGGGTTTTCTTCAAGAGAGGACACTGAGAGAGAAGAGTGAAATGATGGTTGCTTTGTCCGTCCAACTTACTGCTGGAAAGGAGGGGGTTTTGTGATTTGATGGCTCATTGGGCATTACTGCCGTGCTTTGATCAGGGTAGTCTACCGTCACTCTACTATTGAGTAATTTAGTGCATGGCTGGTGGACCCAGGTGCCGGCTGTCCCACACATCGGCAAAAGTGAGTAATTTAGTGCATGGCTGGAGGAGGATCCGCACAGTAGAGCGTGTCCACTATTTTTCTGAAGAAAAAAATGATTACAGCAAGCGTTTCCACTCTTACGACAGAGGAGTGCGAAACACGGCAGCCACTTGAACATACACAATGCTCCTAATACTAGGCATGTGTAGTGGTTCATACGTCAATACTACACAATCTTGTTGCTAGTGTAGTAAGATATGACGATAACAAATGATGTTGTGCGCATGTCAACTACTCCTATATGTAACATAGTACCGCTTTTTCGACTGTCCGGTCGAGAATAAATGGTGAGATCAATGTTAACAGAACTAGGTCTACAACGCATGGAGAGTACGGTGCTACAGTACTCCACAAAACAAGAACCATATGAAGCACGAATAGTGTTAGACAGGGTGTATGAAGGGTGCACAGGATGGGAGCAAAAGTTCCCTTCTCGACCCACTTTTGGGCATGGCACTCCTCTCCTCCTTGAGCTCACGGAGCTCCACGTCCTTGGCCCTGAGCTCCGCATCCTTTGCATGGAGCTCCTGTGTCAGGAGCCTCACCTCGGACTCCGTGATCTGCTGCGCCGCCATGGCACCAGGTAGAAGTAATGGGGAGAGGAAGCAAAGGGGGCGAAACAGCTGAAAGGCAATGCAATCTACGAGAAGGCGGAGGGAGCCAGCCGAGGAGCGGGGAATCTTTTGGTTTTCACCACGGTAAAACACCAGTCGACGACTTCTCACATCAGGGAGCAGTGGGTTTTACAGGCTGAGTCATGGTGACTAATTGCTGCCGCGCCTGGTCCTGTCAATCAAAAAATTAAAAATCCTGCCGCGCATGCTCCCATCAATCAAAATATTAAAAATCCTGCCGCACCCAAACACCAGAGCAATGCCGCGGTGGATGTTTAAATTTACCTGCCGGCAAGTAGATAAAAAAAGGGGTGAAAAAACAAATGTGGCGGCGGCCTAGCTAATCCGTCGAACTAGCCCAACTAGCTAGCCACCGTGCTTCACTGATGTACTCAGCGGGAAAGGTGGTCTTTCGTGATTTGATGACTCATTTACTTGCTTCGGCGCTACGACCGAGGAGGACCCTGAAAATGCACGGTAGGGCGTCCCATGTCAGGAAGAATATATGCATGAACCACCCGGGAGGACCCCGAAACCGTGCGGTAGGGTGTGCCACGTCTCGGCACGGAGTAAAAATATGTGTGTAAATGTATACTGTATCAGACATAGTACCTATGGTTCGACCTCGGGACCCAGCCAGTCGGTCGAAAACACCCCACTAGCCACATAGCTTCATCATGCAAACGTGGCACAGAGGATAGATGTGGTGAGCTCCGTCTCGACCAGCCACAACGTCTCTTGTTCTAGGCGATTCTTCTATTTTCCAAGCTTTTTTTAGTTGTAATAACACCACAACAAGCTAGCGCTGCTCTTCGTGTGTGCCCGTGCAAAGGTTAGACGATGGAGAGAAGAGAGATTGAGATCGCAGACCTGGGACCCACCAGTAAGTGAGTCAATGGTCATGCACGTGTTGACGAGGCACTCCCTCTACTCTACTCAACATAATAATGTATAAAATTAAGTTATGGGACAAAGCCAACAACCATTGTTGTTTCAGGCTGTCTACTTATGCTTTGTAGTCCAGGTTGCCAGTTCGAATCTCATCTTTCAGATTTGTTAGTTTTAGGTCCAAATTTGATTCATGACAAGTGGGACCCCCGTGTGTTGTTCCGATATTTTAGTGCAGGATGGTTTTTTTGAACAAACACTTTGCGCGGTTAGACAAGTAACGACACGACTTACACGTATTTTGCAAGTTTACGAACAAAAATGATAGCGGCATAGAATATCACATCCACCTCGCAGCTTAGATGCTATCGTGATATGAGTTTTTACACCGTTGGAAGTGAGATCCAATGGCTTGGGAGTAGTCTTTGTAATTATGCGCAATTTCCAAACTCTCCAAAGGTCTTTTTGCAAATAAAACATTCAGGCCTCGTGTATGCCGCTGCATCTTCGACCCCATGGCTCCCCGTTGGTCATATTAGGTGCTCCCCGTAGCTTAATTACCCGCTACGCTGATATGAGCATCTTGGTCGTATGATCAGTGATCAGATGACACATGCGTAGTACTTGTACTTTCTGCGCATTTCCCAAACTCTATCAACCGTATATTGCAAAAACATTCAAACCTCCTACTGTGGGCCATTAGATCTCAGTGAACTCGTATCACCATAGAATCTACGGTGCGGGAGCACCTCATATTCTCCCGTGCGAGAAAACATAAGGTGCTATCGCAGCTTGGATGCTACGGTGATACGAGCTTCGAGGTCATTTGATCTGAGATCCAATGGCATCTGAGCAGTCTTTGTGCTTGTAAGCAGTGGCCGAACACTTTTCGGGCTTTTCTGCAAAAAACCATTTGAACCACTGAGGAGGTGTTGGGTCACAAATCCAACGGCTCCGAAGAGCTTGTATCACCAAAGCATCTAAGGTATGGTAGCACATGATATTCTTACATACAGGAGAATATGATGTCCTCCTTCATCTTAGATGCTATGGTGATACGAGCTTCGAGGTCGTTGGATATGGGATCCAAGGGCATCTGAGTAGTTTTTGTACAAATTGTGTGCAATTCTCAAACTCATCAAGGTTTCCTGTAAAAATATTAAGACACATCATGTGAGCTGCTATATCTCAGATCTACAAGCTCCAAGCAACTCGTATCGGCATATAGCTTCTAAGGTATGGGGGCACACGATATTCTCCCGGGAAGGAGGGGTGGGGGGTGCACAACCAATCGGTGGTTGGGAGGGTGGGGACAAATATAATCTAAACAACCCTAAACAGAGCTCCACAATTTTATCAAAGGTCGAGGGGTTGACCCCCAACAATCATAGCTCCGCCTAAACACAACATTTGCATGTACTGTAGTACTAGACTTAATATTCATGTTTCAGTTTCATGTTCATTTTAAATACTGAACTGAGGACCATGGATGTCTTACATTTTACTCCCTTCGTTCCTAAATATTAGTCTTTTTAGAGGCTTCAAATGGAGTGGCACATACGGATGTATATAGACATATTTTAGAGTCTAGATTCACTCATTTTGCTCTGTATGTAGTCACTTGTTGAACTCTCTAAAAGACTAATACTTAGGAATAGAAGGAGTATTTTTGAACTCGTGCCATACATGCATGGGTTGAAAAAATAGATGCACTATTCTTATTGGATTGTTGTTGTGTTCGTGCGTGTGTGTTTGTGTGTGTGTGTGTGTGGTCATATGCTTGATACATACAAAGTTTTCTCACCTCCATATTGTTCATCTTTTAAATTTGAATTTGCATTGGAAAACTTACTAGGGATACCATGAAATGTGAAATCCACGTTGAGATCACTATATCACAAACTCACTCTAATTCAAAAACTCGTCATAAATCAATTACCACATTGAGATTAGTATTTGCAAGGAAAATACGGGTATTGTAATACACATAGATTCGTTCGGCAATTTAAAAGGTTCCTTTCGTATTCTCGAATGGTAGGACCCAACGACGTTCCAGCCAGACCTTGGCTTGTGTTGATCCTAAAAAATGGGCTCGTGTCCTTCGGTGGCATGCGTGGTACGCACATTAGGCAACCCCAACCAGTCGAGCATCATCGTTTCAAGTCGAAATATCTGCCGGCCAGAATTCCAGCCCTAGGAAATTCCCCTCATGTCCCCGGTCCATAATAACTATCGATGAACAACGGAGGGATGCTTTAGTAACTAGATGACGTTACCTACCGTGCCGAGCATAGTTCAATTCCCTCGGTCGCCGCTCGTCAAGGTCACCCGTCAACTGCATTTCCTAGTACTAATACTACTACACCAGGATGAGCACATAATTGAGCCCGTTTGTTCATGCCTAGTACTTGAGTTAATATATCAGGCAATGCACTGGTACGGAGGGATTATCCTTTTACTCTGCATATATAACTTGTCTGAAGTCTAACTAAGCAAAATGTTTGACCAAATCCTTTCTTAAAAAATACAACATCACAGATGTACGGCTTGAATATTTATTGCATGATGCAGGTTATGATATTGTTTCAAATCCTGGATCTTAAATTTCAGGAAATCCAAAAGTGAGCATAAATTCTTAAACTGAGCATGGTCACGTGATATGGCACAAATATTACTTCGTAAGTTTTTTCTTCAATTTGAGACAAGCTGCTTATGACAAGTTGCACAAATGAAGAGCCAAGGTATTTTGGAACAAATACCTGTCACGTTAAGGCGAATGCTTTCACTATTGAAACCATGCGCGTTTACGTGCCGCCACGAGTCCCCGCTTCTCATCGGCAGGTGCCGTCCGAGCAAGCGTGTGAGTCGATGGGAGGCGTGCGAGCAGACCGTTGCGCCGACTGACAGGGAGGCGTGCAAGCAGACCACTGTGCAGGATCATCGGGAGGCGAGCCCTTTGTCCAGGCTCCGCCGCCCACCTTCGTCCCAACTGCTCTCACTTTTAATGTTGCCGGCGCCGCAGTTTAAAATCAACCCCGCACTACCCAGTATCGCTACAATCTTCTCTCTTTCTCTCCGATTCTCCTATCATCTACCTCCAACTAGTCTGACCTAAACGTACACGAGGCCACATCACGATGGTCTGCCCTTAGTCTTCCAATTTCCCGAGGAAGACACCCAGCCGGAGTCTCAAGAACATAAGGCGCTTTGGGACGAGCTTGAACTGGCCTTGCGGGAAGACGCCACGCCTGTCCCCGCTCCCGTTCCGGCTCCCGTCGCCCCGACTGCGCCAGCGCCCATCCCCGTGGCATTGATGGGCAGGGAGCCGCACATTGTCGCCGAGCTTGATCCCACGGGGTTCCACGAGGTCCCCGCCGACTTTCACGCGCCCGTGCACCTTCCAGCGCATGTGCCTGCACGTGCACTGATGCACATGCTCGTGCACCTGCCAGCGCATGCGCCTGCGCGTGCATTGATGTGCGTGCCCGTGCCGGTGCCCATGCACACGAATGTCTCCGCCATGTCGTTGACAGCGCCTGTCCCCGCGTGGGTGCCGGTGCCCCCCTCAGCGGCATGGATGGCCGCTGTCGACCGCTTCCTTGCACCAACAGCAGTCGCCTCCTCCCGCCAGTTGACTCGCTCCAAAGTCTAGAACATTTTGGCCTTCCTTCAAGCTAGGACAATGTCCAGGAGTACGCCAACAACGGTGCAAGACACCGCTGTCGCCGTCGGTCAGTAGCCCGACGACACACTGAGCACAACAGAGAGCCGCTTCCCACCGCAAGAGGCCCCCTCCGCCACGCGTAATCTAAATTTGCCATGAAAGACGTTCGGATTGCCATGCTTAAAATCTGAACATTTATCATTTCTGTTTATTTTAGATCGATCATCGTATAATTTAAAGTCGGAGTCAGACTGAACGAAATCTATGGTTTGATCGATTGAATGTTCTGCTAGCACTACAAAAAAAGACACATCCGTGACATTTTGGGCCGAACCAATTTTTTCTGTCATACATATGACAATTCTATGACGATAATTGTGACAAAACCCGGTATCATCATAGATGTTGTGGGCTCCTACTTCTATGAAAAAAAATCATGACAGAAAATGGGCTTTTCGTCCTGGGCGGGCCGGAGACGCAGCTGCATGACATTCTTTGGGCCGTCCATGACGGAAAAAACCATGGTAGAAGCGAGGGGGAGGAAAATTTCGGGGAGTTGCCGGTTACGGTGGGAGATCGGGGGCCGAGCGATGCACGTTTCTATCGTACACGTACGCGCGTGTGTGCGAGGCGTTGGCTCTAACTGAACCCGAGCAAGGCGTTGGGCTCTAACTTAACCCGAGCAATTGCACTGCAGGCTACGCGTTACTGAACCCGAGCTATCGATCGATGTCTGTTAACTGAACCCGATGGAGCGATTCCTTCGCTACTGCTGCTAACTGAAGCCGATCGATTGGATGAACAG
>NC_057798.1:460780637-460792982 GCF_018294505.1 Triticum aestivum | reverse complement strand
TAGCGCTCCAACACAAGTTCGTTTCATCCGTTTTGCGGTATGCCACACCCCTCCCGATCAACAGGACCCCCGTTTCGACCGTAGGAGTTCCGTTTCATCCGTTTTGCGGTACGCCACACCCCTCCCGATCAACAGGACCCCTGTTTCCACCGTAGGAGGTTCGTTTCCTCCATTTTGCGGTACGCCACACCCCTCCCGATCAACAGGACCCCGTTCTGAACGTAGGAGGTCCGTTTCCTCCGCTGTGCGGTACACCGGGCCTCGTTTCCATCGCCTGTTCCGTCCAAGCCCTCCCGATGAACACAACCACGCATTCCGTTCCGACCCAGCCGGTTGGCTCCCACGCGTTCCGTTGCCTTCCGATGAACACGACGCATTCCGTTGCCTCCCCATGAACACGACGCATTCTGTTTCTCCCCATGAACACAATGACGATGCTGTTTCTCGGTTTGACCCAGCCATGTACGTATGCGCGAGTAGGCGTTCGAGACACTGCCCGTATGTATGTACGTGGACGTATTTTCTTTCTTGCACCCTCGCCGCTGTACGTACGTGTACATGCTACGTGCGCGCCTCTACATCGACACGTGCGCGCCTCTACTACGACACGTGCGCGCCTCTACAACGACCAGTATGTACGTACATGTTCACGACCAGAATGACAACGCTACGTACGCTTCGACCAGGTGGGTCCCGACTGTCAGGAACTTCCTTGCGTGCGAAAATGTAGCTGGTGGGTCCCAGCAGTCACATGGGCGAATCGTATTTTTTGCCCCGACGCACTTCCTTGCGTGCGAAGGTGTAGCTGGTGGGTCCCAGCAGTCAAGGGGGAAACTTTTTTTCACAAAATACGGTGGCCCGTCTGGTGGGTCCCCACTGTCAGGTGGAGGAATAATTATTTTCCGCGTAATAAGGAGGCACTTCCTTGCTGCGGCCGTGGACCCAGCTGTCAGCCTCTCCACATATAGTCCACGTCCAATGGAAGTCGTTCATTGACCATGTTGACCACGCCGCGCCGAGAGCACCAGGGTGGTGGACGACGGCGAGGCCTAGGAAGGGGACGCTGGGGAGCTGGGGAAGATGCGGCAGTGGAAGCCCGCGCCGAGAGGAGTATGAGGGTTCACTTGTTCGGCTGCGGCGTGAGGCTGCCGTCGCCGCAGGGCCTGGCCAGCGGTGGGAATAGTAGGGGGCGGTGAGGCCTCCGTGGCAGCACATCCGGCCACGGGAGGCAGGAGGATGCGGCACGACTGGCGCTGCTTTGGGCGGCTGGAGCAAGAAGACCAGAGGTTGAAGAAGCACTACGGCCGTTGGATGGACATCGTACGGTCACTAGAGCTAGAATCGTTTATATTGACTAAGTTGACAAAGCCCTCCATCCCCGTCAACTTAGTAGGCCCACAAGTCAGCCTCCCACCAAGGTGGGTCCCAGCTAGCAGGGGGGTATTCATTTTTTTGGGTGTAATATGGAGGCACTTCCGGTGGGTCCGAGCTGACGACAAGGGGAACGTTTTTTTTCACGAAATCCGGTGGCCCGTCGGGTGGGTCCAAGCAGTCAGGGGCAAACATTTTTTCGCAAAATACTGGTGGCCCGTCCGGTGGGTCCCTGCTGTCAGGTGGAGGAATAATTATTTTCCGCATAATAAGGAGGCACTTCCTTGCGGCTACCGTGGACCCGGCTGTCAGCCTCTCCACGTACAGTATTCTTTCGATGGAATTCGGTCATTGACCACATTGACCACGCGGCGCCAAGAGCACCATGGCAGTGGACGAGGGCGTGGCCTAGGAAGGGCATGACACGGAGCCGGGGAAGACGCGGCAGTGGATGCCCACGCGGAGAGGAGTACGAGGGTTCACTGGTTCGGTTGCGCTGCGGTCGCCGCAGAATAACAGGGGGTGTGGGTGAGTGGAGTGGAGGGATGGCCTGGCCAGCGGTGGGAGTAGTATGGGGGCGGTGAGGCCTCCGCGGCAGCACAGCCGGCCACAGGAGGCAGGAGCAGGCGGCACGACCGGCGCTGCTTTGGGCGGCTGGAGCAAGAAGACCAGAGGTTGAAGAAGCACTACGGCCGTTTGATGGACATCGTACGATTTGTTGAGCTAGAATTGTGCATATTGACTAAGTTGACAAAGCCCTTCGTCCCTGTCAACTTAGTAGGCCCACTATACTGGGTCCCAGCTAGCAGGGGGAGTATTCTTTTTTTGGGCGTAATAAGGAGGCACTTCCTTGCGTGCGAAGATATAGCTGGTGGGTCCGAGCTGTCAGCAGCGGTAACGTTTTTTTTCGCGAAATACAGAGGCCCTTTCGGTGTGTCCCAGATGTCAGGTGGAGGAATCATTATTTGTGCGTAATAAGGAGGCATTTCCTTGCGTGCGGCCATGGACCGAGCTGTCAGCATCTCCACGTACAATCCACTTCTGATGGATGTCGTTCATTGACCACGTTGACCAGGCCGGACCGAGAGCACCAGGGCAGTGGACGACGACGAGGCCTAGGAAGGGAACGACACAGAGCCAAGGTATACTCGGCAGTTATTTCCCACGCGGAGGAGTACGAGGGTTTACTGGTTCTCCTGCCGTCGCCGGAGAATAACAACATGTGTGGGACTAAGGGTGAGTAGAGGGATAGCTAGGCCAGCGATGGGAGTACGGTGGGGCGGTGAGGCCTGCGCGGCAGCACAGCCAGCCGTGGGGAGGAGGGAGCAGGCAGTCCTGCCGGTGCTTGTTTGAGCGGCTGGAGCAGGAAGAGGAGAGATTGAAGAAGCACAACGGCCGTTGGATGGACATCCAACAGTATACATGCCATCTGTGGAAAGCCTAAAATCTGTGGAAAACAGCATACAACCCATCTGCCATTATTTCAAATAGTTTACAACCCATTTGCTAATTCTTACAGGTTTTTTTGGAGCCCATATTCTTTTTGTTAGCATTACAGCCCATATTGTGGCCACGGTTAAAAAATTATACGAAATTTTGCATACGTCGGTGCGGTCTGAACTGTTTTTAATCCCGAAATTTCGAGTCACATTCAGACTGATTTAAAAATAAATGTTTATCAATATAAAATCTAATAAATTGGCCACGCATTAAAATCAATGCAATTTAAAATCTCGAAATGAAAAAAAAGATATTTGAAACTAATTGCCGGTTTGATGCGTTTTAAAAATGTACATCCCATTTCTCATTACTGATAGGCCATTTTCTCGGCCAACCGAATGAAGCTCTCCTCGTCTAGCCCAACAGGCCTGATAGAGTGACTTACTTGACAAATCACAAAAAAACTGGGCTAGCCATTTTAAAAAAAAACCAACAACTGGGCTGGTCTGTGGTAAACATAAAAGAAAAGGCTGTCTAGACAGGCCAGAGTGTCCTGCACAGCCCAGTTGACACCCTGCTTCCGTCTCAAAAACAAATTAGATAAATGCCACTCCAATTATGGCGATTCATAAAAATGCCACTGCAACTTCCAAACTTTGAAAAATGCCACTGCAATTTTTGCAAACTTTGAAAAACGCCACTTCAGTTTGCAAACTTTGAAAAACGCCACTCCAGACTTCAAAAAATGCCACTAGAAATGGCCTGAAATGGCATTTTTCAAAGTTTGGAAATTGCAGTGGCATTTCTCGGAGGCATTTATCAAATTAACCAAAAATAAAAATAACTGGGCGAGTTGCTGGGTCCCTGGTGTCAGCCGCTCGTTGTGCAATTCTCTCGTTTATTGACTACGTTGACAATGGCATGGGACCCAGATGTCACAAATCCACTAGGAGGAGCCATTTTTTTATTGGCTTGAAATAAGGAGGCACTTGCTTGCGTACTGCCATGACCTTGGCGGGTCCCTGCTGTCATCCTCTCCATGTACAATCATCTCCTGATTGTGTACGCGTCAACTTGCTAGTCCCACAAGTCAGCCACTAAACCCGTGGAGGACAAATACAACCCATTTAAAAAAATAACAGCCCATTCCATACGTTCAAACGGAAAGTTCAACATTTAGAGCAAAGTAACAGATCTGATCCACATATAGAGTACTGAACTTCCACGTTGACAACCATCATAGCCAAGTTAACTATCTACTCCCACTAGACAAGTATTAACTTACTCTTAGCTAACTAGACGATGCCGGCAGTACACGCTAAACGCCGGCACCGGCGTCCCGCGCCTCGCCTCGGACTTGACAAAGGTGCGATAGGCCGCAGTGCTTGCGCGCGTTGGCCCTTTCCATGCCGGCGTGGTCCACCGAAGCTTCGGCTTCCAAGCGGGAAACCCACTTGATGAGCTGGTAGTAAAAATCGGCGTCGCGAATGCGTGCGTTCCCGACAGCCTCCAGGGCTATTTGCCGGGCGCCGGCCTCCATGTAGTCATCCCAGTTGCGGGCGCTCTGCTTGCGACTCAGAGCGTCGGTGCGCTGCTGCTCCATGTTCCGCCGGCGGCGCAAATCGGTGATACGCTGCTCCTCCGCCAGGAGTTCGCGCTCCAACAACTCCTGCTCCTCTGCCATGCGGTCACGCTCCAACAACTCCTCGATCTGCTCATTGCCATCTAAAGACAGATAGAATGCCTCCTCCCTCCGTCTGCCTTCTGATGAAAAACCAAACACTAGTTCCGGCGGTGACCGCCTCCGGCGTCGCCTACCTCAGACTGGCGGGGGCATGGCCGACGTGGCGAGCGACGTCGGGCCGGTGGGGGCTTATAAGGATATGGCGAGTTGGGTCACGGTGGCACTAGAGAAGGCCGGGAAACAATACTTATAGGGGGAAGGTAGCACGACGGTCATCGGAATTCAATGCATAATGGCTTAGCGCGCCAGCTTGCCGTGGAAAACTAGGGAGACTAAAATTATGACTGTGTCGTCCCATCCCATCTAGGTCGCACACCGGCATGGCGGTCAAACGAGTGCACTCGAATCATCTCCCTCCTTGTCAATAATGATTTCACGGATTTAAAAAGCCCGCAACAATTAAAGCATATCTTTTTTCGCATCAGTTAGCTGCCTTAATTACGGTTAACTGCATGCAGGCACTCAGAATCCTCGCAGGCAGTATGCGAAGCAGCATGCAACGAGTCGCAGCCGAGGGCACGCATGCAGCCACTTAAATTGCTGGAATTAATTAGGCTTAAACTTATGCATGCCGTTAATTATTGCCATGCCTTGGTCTTGCTGCTTGGTCACGGGACTAATAAACCCGGACGGAGGGAGTACCTTGGTTGGTGAGAGGTTTGAATTAAGTCCTGCAAACCGGAAAGGAGGTACTAGTACCTGCGTGATTCGCTATTTATTCGTGTAGGATCGAGTAGGTCATTTCTTGAATTGAGCCCTGCAAACTGGAAAGGAGGTAGTACGTGCGTGATATGCTATTTATCCGTGTAGGATCGATAGTGTAGCTTGTCCGTTTCTTCAGAGGTAGGCATTTTTATCCGTGTTGGATCGATAGTGTAGCTTGTTAGTTTCTTTAGAGGTAGGTATTTTTGTTCAAAAAACTGCCACTTCGCATCTTGCGTCGCAAATAAAATTGCCAGGAGCGCATTTGTAGGCTAGCTAGTGATTGATCAGTAACTTGTAAACACTGAGCGAACAGAAATAAGTAATTGTTAATGCATCTCAATGATTCACAGATCATATACAAATATGTAGCTCCTAAAGCAAAGATCAGCCACTTCGGATCTTGCGTCGCAACTAAAACTAACTAGTACGATTCCCATACATAAGATCAACATATTAATGCATCTCAATGATTCACATATCATATACAAATATGTAGCTCCAAAAGCAAAGATCTAGAAAAAACATCTGTTCTTCCTACTAACATGGATGCTTCTCTTGGCCAACATTCAGTACAGACTGAAAGACAAATTTGTTTGTGAAGTCTACAATTCCTCTTGCAAACGTAAGTGGTTTCACCAACATGATGGAGGAACATCCACTACAATATGATTTGGTCTTCTCTCGATCACACCGCGAGACTATTTTCGGAATACAAACTTTAACTTAGGGAAAATGATGCCCATTGTATAATCAGACCAAAGCAATGAAGCACCAAGTGTTGGCCAGTAAATAGTACCGTACTACTTTTCTGCAGTCCATGAAGTGACTATCCAATCTTTGTGTCTATTTTCAAATGGCACTACATGCATTGACTATACTATTCTCTTGTGCAGTTCAACCAAAATTGCAGACACATTGTTTGTTTGCCAAATAGCAACGGGCAGACATCTCTGTCTTCACAAATATCAAGCAGCTAGTAAACATATACCCCACCATGTTCGCAGTGATGGAAGAGGTGAAATCGATACAACCGAAATTGAGCATCCAATCATTGAATCCTGTCCTGCACCTCCAATGTAGGTCCACCCTGCCAATAAATTCACATGCAAACCACTAGTATTACTATCTAATGACAGTACAAAAAGAGTAGCAAGATAGTAGCAAACCATGTACCTTCATAATGAACATCTCATAGTGCCACTAATTGGATATAAAGGTTTGGAAAAAAACATGCTCCTAATGTTGAACCAGTTGGACTTTTTGTGCAGCTCCACTAAAATCGAGCATCCCTGTTTGCATAGATATTGAAAGTGTGATTACTATAAAAGTGGCACTAGTTGAAGCATAGACTCACAAATATAAGCATTACAATTTCTTAATGGGAAAAGGTAGCAAGACTGTTTCTAACCACCTGTTTGAAGGAATAAATAAAGCAACAGCGGCTGATGTCAGGAAGGCATACATAGTTTTTTCTGAAAAACTGAGCCATTCCTGACCTTTCCTCTTCTTTTAAGCAAATTTTGTGCAGTTCTACTAAAATAAAATGCCATCACCGCCTTGACAATTTAGTGACACTGTACAAAAGGAAATGACTTAACATTACATCATGATGTCGGGTATGTAGTAGACAGGCATTAGAGACAAACATACATACCTCCTCCGATAACATAATGAACATTAATTTTAACAAAGGTGTGACTAGCTTTACCGGGATAGTTTGAGTGAACTCTACAACCTCTTTTCCTTAATATAAGACGTTTTTGCGGTTCAATTTAAAGTACCCAAACGTCTAGTATTTAGAAAAACAGGTAGTAGTTTTCTTGAGCACATATCTGGGAAAGCTTGCCACACTTTATTTATGTCCATACGCTAATGCAACACCAATCGGATACTACAAATATACACTAATCCAGTGGCTAGTGCAATAGTAGAGTAGTTAGTTTATTACAGGGTACAGTCCAATGGTTTTACTGAACATATTTCAATAAACTCTAGCACTGGAAGGTTTCTATAAGAATTAACAATACAAAATGTAAAGGTAACAAGTTTCAGCATTGGTATACTAGCTGTGCATGAGCATTAAACCAAATACAGAAGTCTGAAGGTAACTAGCATTATTAACTAATGACAGTATAAAAAAATTGCAAACCATGTACCTCCAAGGTAAATATCATTTCGAACTCAGGGGGACCTTAAAAATTGCTATCCCAATCTTGATAATCAATCAAACATAAAAACTTGATCGAACCAATCAAGAGAACAGCCGGAGGAGGAGGTGCCCACTCTTGACCTTTCCTCTTGTCTTCATAATTGTCTATGCAGTTTATCCAAAATAAAATGACATCAGCGTGTTGGCATTTTGGTGACACTGCACAAAAAATTAACTTATCTCATGAAAGTGAGGTATGGAATCTATAAGCATTAACAGTGCAAAAATCTGAAGGTAGTAACAAGTTTCATCGTTGGTATACTGGCTGTGCAACAACATTAGAATGCCTTAGCTGAAAAATCTATAATACATCCACAATCAACAGCTAACCCTGAAATGATCTAGTGACATTAAATGGCACTTCTTAAATTTATCTGTGGCCTTAGACTGAGAGCGACATTAGTTAAATGTGGCATCACTTTAGCAGTAGCATTGCTTGACTTGACTGCTGGCATTATACTAACAGCAAAAAAAGTGGCAATAAGAGCATGGGAGGCCCATTCGGACTATGGGCGCACCAGTACGATGTACTTCCACGGACGCAGAATGGTGAGGGGGGTATGGTTGCCCAGAGCAACAAATATCCAGTCAGCATATGTGGATTACGTCCCATTTTTGTTCTCTTTATCCACCTTTTTCCTATGTGAGGATAACAAACTGATCGACCTGGTCATTCTCTATTGCGTTGTCATGCCTTTCTACCCTTCTTCAACCAAGAGACACTAGACTCGTTCCTTAGCTACTGATTTTCCCTTTTCAACCTAGATGCGGGTTCGATGCCTACTCTCTTGGACAGTACAGTCTCCCTTCCTTTCCTTATTCAACCCAGACATGCATTAGTCTGCATGAAGTAGGGTTTCCTTTAATAGTGCAAATTATGGTTTTCGTCTGCGTGGCCAGCAGAGCAGAGGATAGCAAATTGGGAAGATGGTGGAGTGGAAAAAGATCCACATGCAACGACGTGCCAGAAGGGGAAATAGAACAAGGGTATGGTTCGAAAAGAGGTAGCATACCTGAGGGTCGGCGGGAAGTGGCTTCGCTCGTGGTCGTCGTCCTCCGCACACACTACGACAGCGAGCTTGGGGACAGAGGCCATCCCGCGCGGGCGCTAGGTCTAAGAGGACGGCCTTGTCGTCAGTGCGTGACCTCGCTCGCTGACGACGAGTGCGTCAACACTGCACGTCCTTTTCTTCCCCGGCGGATCTGTGACCACCGGTGAGGAGGGAGAGAGGGGCCATCTTTTTTAGATCTGGAGAGAGGGTGGTAGTGTGAGAAGCAAGTGGGCAGCCCTTGGCAAGAAAGCGCTGAAGCTCCAGCCTATATATCTTATTTATACTACTAGTACTGGAGGTGGAGTAGTGGTAGAGTAGTTTATATTTTCTCTGCGTGCAATACCAGTTAGTCGTGCTTCAAAACTGAATGGCACGCCATTAAAAAAATAAAGGTCGATAACTAATGCGGCACCTCGGGCCAACGCGGCCAGATCGCATTTTGCACGAGAAATTACACACCATGTTTCGTTGACATGTGGTCCTGTTCCACATATCAGTGAGACGACGGCGAGTAGTAGGAGTTTTTTCGAACCGACGTGTCGGCCGGGGCGCCCCTTCATGAACCGTGGCAAATTGGCAACCGTCCACCGACTCTTCGCCTTTCCCTCTCGATTTGGAACTGCTGTCGCACGCTCTTCCTCTCCCTCCTCCATTTTCCTTCAGCCCTTCATGCTTTCTTCTTCCATTGTTCGATCGTCTTCTCCATGGAGGGAACAGGATGGAAACGATCCTGTTATTCTTGCCCCGATCTGAAAGATGACGTGGTGGAGGAACTCATTGATCGGTGCGATGTCATCACCTCGGCTAGCATGGCAGGTTCGTTCAAGCCCATTCTTGACTCAACTAATAACATCATTACAAGGAACCCAAGAGTCAAGGAACGGTTTGATCTCCCCTATCTTCTTTGCCATGAACCTGATGACTGGCGCCGTCACGACGGAGGCCTCACCCTGCGCAAGTTGATGCCGCTTGATAATGATACGTATGATGTTAAGATGCCATCGCTTGAGGGCAAGGCTTGGGCAGCCGCAAATGGAGATTGGGTTGTTTACATTGGGTCCAACTGCGAGTGGGAACTTGTGAATGTGTACACTCGTGACCGGGTTCCACTTCCAAAA
Organism: Triticum aestivum; assembly: GCF_018294505.1. Classification (NCBI taxonomy): domain Eukaryota; kingdom Viridiplantae; phylum Streptophyta; class Magnoliopsida; order Poales; family Poaceae; genus Triticum; species Triticum aestivum. The sequence continues at coordinate 460,783,343 of NC_057798.1, read as the reverse complement.
ATCTCAGCAGACTGCCCAGAGGTTGAGCACACCGGTATTCTACGCACGTTCAAATACAATCATGGTGACTATCTTCTACGGAAGATAGCAATTTCTCGAGTCCCCAACCGCTCTTGGAATTACAACAACTATGAAGTTGTTGCTATCTTCGACAAGCTTGTTGCCGTCCTTAGTGGTTTTACTGGATGGATATTGCTCAAAAATCAGTTTATGTACATGGATGAGTACTGTGATGCAATTCAATACGAGGGCCTTGTGTTTGTTGCCACCACTCGTGGCACTGTTTTTGCATGGCATCCTCCTTGTTTTGGTACATTTGTCTTCCACTATAATTATAATTGTTTCATCCATATTCACGCGGGTTAGCAAGTTTCCCTTTAGGCTGGTCATATTGGGGAGTAACTTAGACTAGTAACATGCATATGTTATTAGTTTATGTTACTACCTCTATAGTGCATAGTATCTTAGATTAGTATCATAAGTGGTCTCATTTATTGCCATGCATGACACATAGTAGCATCACATTTATTATGTTACGGTATCTACCTATGTTACTATAACCATCTCTCTCTTCCTTAATTGCCTACCACATAAGCATGTTTGCGAGTCCCAAGTGCATGATACTACTTATGTTACCGCCACTATGGCCAGCCTTACTAATTAACCTTCTTCTTCTGTTTCCAAGGTCCTGTGAACATTCCACCACCTATACTTGAAGATTTTTATAATCAAGGGGGAGATGATGATGGTGATGATCACGAGCATGAGGACGAGCAGCGCCCATATACTATTTTGCGCCTGGCAACTAATTCTGATGGATCACCTCTTCTCGTGTGTAGCCCACTGATGATGTTACTACTAAGGAAGCAGGTGTAGTCTCCCATGGTCGCACTCTCCGGACCTATTCCAACACCCGTTGCATGGTATTTAGGATGGATACTAGTGTGCTAGCGCCAACTCCTTCTCCCTGGTATAGAATTGATAGTCTTGGAGAAAACTCGCTCTTCCTTGGACAAAACTATCCAATGATGGTGAAAGGCGATCCAACTGTTGTTGACACAACATTACTACCATTTATGGGAAGCAACTGTGTCTATACCTCGGACATTTGGGTGGTTCCCTACCCTGGTACTGATATAGTAGGCTGCTTCAGCCTGGATGATCAGTCCTGCGTTGGTCTCTAGATCGACAATGGATGTCCCGTCCCAGAGAATCACTTGTGGTTCAAAGCAAGCATTTCCAACGCCGAGGAATGGTTGAGTTGAAGTTCATTTCATTGCTTGTTATTTGTTGTGTGGTGAAAACTTTAGTATTTATAATGTATCCTCGTTGTCGATGTGGGTTGATGACCTGTTGTATGTAATAAAATGATATGCGTGTGATGAACTTACTAAATTTATGAATGGCTTTCGAGTTGCTTCTGTGAGTGAGTGGTGCAATGAGGCAAAAATTTTTTTCCGAATACATAATTGTACGTGCATTGCAACAGGTTATCGGATGAGGCCAATCAACAATAGTAGTACACTATTTGAACTAGCTTCACATGCTTCGCGCGTCGTGCGGGTGTTTTTACTGTAGCCATACTGTACTACGTAACCAGCACCTCGAATCCTCGATACTAGTAGTACTATATACTAGTAAGTAGTAGGAGTAGTAGGGTGGCATGGGCCAGAACAAGCATTCACGTCCAGGAGTACGGCACACGCCACCAGCACGACTTCCATCTGACACCATATTCCTTGGAGTCCGTGCTAGAGCAACCTCTTCAACCTCATCGTTTCTCTAACTCAGCCATCGCGCGGCTGGCGAGGTGGGGGTTTGCCGGTAGTCGGTTTCCTTAACTGCAGTCCCACTTGTAAGGCCAACTGCAATGCACGACCCCAAACGGACCTCCGCTTTGCACGAACTCCAACGATAATTTTGACTAGAAAAGCAAGACCAAAGAAAACAAGAACCACAAGAATACATTTTACTACTCCTGTAAGTTGGATTAGTGCCTTCTAGATGCATTCATTGTTGATCTGCGGAGGCTCAATCTTGCGTGCTTCTTTCTTCTTCGAGTGTAAAGAAGTAGACATTGCTTCCTCACATCTAGTCTCATGTCTAGCCTCTATTCTAGTACTCCCTCCGGTCCGTTTTTCTCTGCGTCTAAGCAGCAACACGCATACCAAGTAGGAGTATCAACAAGTGCACTAATCTCATCTATGGCCTCTGTGCTTGCTAAAAGTGATAGAACATCTACTAAATTGTGCTCTATCAATATATGGATGTACTCTTCTTCCGAATACAAAAACTTGCATCCATTCTACTCCCTCCGTTGCACAATACATGCCTTCTATTTGTCAAAATATATATGTATCTAGACATGTTTTAGTATATAGGTACATCCATTTTTGGACAAACGGAAGTCAAGTAGTATTTTGGAACGGAGGGAGTACACAATAAAAATTTTAAGTTAGCACAACTAGTCTAATCCGAGAGCACAACCGAAGATTTGGTCGGGTTCTTCCTCCTTTTGCCGACACGTGGGACATCTAGCATCCAGGTAATTCTATGAGACCAGGTCTCATATAATTCGGGTGAGACCCACCCTGATGGATGACACGTGTCATTCACAAATCACAAAGCATCTACCCCACCCCCACCTGAAATTAGGGGGGAGAGATTAGATGCTTTGTGATTTGTGAATGCCACGTGTCATCCATC
>NC_057798.1:460770162-460780217 GCF_018294505.1 Triticum aestivum | reverse complement strand
CGAATTATATGAGACCTGGTCTGATATAATTTTTTCCAGCATCCAGGTCGTGTCATGAAAGAAAATAGAGTGGTAGTTGAAGCCACGAGATGTGCATCTTGGGTTAAACTGTAAATAGAATCTTACTACTCTTGAGTAACTCCAAAAGCGGCCACCAAAGATCTTTCTTGGATTTGTTTTTCATCACCAGCACGTCGAGGTGAAAGATGTGCAGGTTCAGTGGGTCTGCTTGTGTTTTCACTGACATGTGGGACCGCATGTGAGCAAACAGATGATGGGCTCCGCGCGTCCACTGGCTGGCTGAGAAGAGAGATAGAGGAGTGCTGAGCACGGACTGTAGGAAATTTGTTCTACATACTGTACCTCGATATAGGCTCGATATAGTGGGGTGGCATGGGCCATAAGTAGCATTCACGTCTAGTAGTACGGCACACGCCACCCACACGAGTCCCATCCGACACCAATTTTCTTGGAGTCCGTGCTACAGCCATCTCTTCTCCCTCCTGTTTTCTCAGCCATCGCGCGGTGGGTGGGGTGGGGGTTTGCCGATAGTCAGTTTGCTCAACTACGGTCCCACTTGTAAGTGAAAATGCAACACACACGCATTCTCGCTTGAGCGGCGTGCCGGACCAACCGTGTGGGGGTGCAACGTGAACACGGCAGGCTTTTCCTTTTGAACTCGTAACTTGTAAAATTTGGTTCTGCTCCATGGCGCGATCGATAGATAGAAAATAACGATTTTGCCTAGAGTAATGAGAAGTTTGGTTCTGGCGCCGTTCATGCATGGAGTACGTACGAAAATTATGAAGTTGATGCGAAAGGTAAGATAATTACTGTAGTATCATATACTACTACATGAATTTGACGGAAAGATAAAAATACATACGGATCCATCAACGACATCCTCACGCCCCAGTGCACCGGGTCACCAACCGACGTGTGAGGAGCAGCAGCGTTGGCGGCGAGCTCAACGTGCTTCTGAACAGTGCCGTCCAAGGTTGCCCTGCGGTCCAAGAAGGCCAGCTTCCTATCGTCCTCCTCTTGCATGCGCGTAGACGTGGGTGATTATGTTGATGGTTTCTTGTTGTGCTAGGCGCTGCGCGGCGAGCGTGACCTCGAGGTGTACATTCTCCGGCGCGACGGCAGGCAGTCGTAGGGCCACCAGTGCGTCGAAGAGGTTGTCACCATAGTGGCCGTTGAGGGTGGCGGGCATCGCAGAGCCTGGGTGCGTCGGCTAGAGGCTTACGTCAAAGTCGTCCGCGAGCTTCTTGACGACGGTGAACTTGTCGAGGAAACCGACGAGGACCTCGTCGAACAAGGAGACGAAGCTGTCGTCTAAGCGGCCCCTCGCCCTGCCGGCCTCAAGAAATACTACTTGGAGACGTTCCTCGTTGCCGGGCCGCAGGCCGGTGTCGTGGACCATCTGGCACAACCGGCTGATGCTCGCGCTCATCGCCTCCATTGGTCTAGCTTAGCTTCTACTACCTCCGTCCTGGTTTATTGGTCCCCATTGTAATCCGTGTCAAATTTTGACCACGGATTTAACTTACAAAATGTTTACGCATGTTACTAAAAATTATATCACCGAAAACTATGTTCAAATACGAATCCAAAAATATAATTTTTGTTGACATGCATCAACATTTTGTTAGTTAAATATTTGGTCAAAATTTAGCACAAATTACAAAGGAGACTAATAAACCAGGACAGAGGTAGTAGTCAACTGATCTTGCGATTCGAGTGATCACTCTTGCCCTTGGTTAACGTGCATAGGTGCATAGGATTTCATACTACTCCTCGGCCCTCTACTGCACCTGCCTTTGGCTGTATGATAGGTGGGCCAGCCACCCCCTGGGCCCATGTGTCATTCACCCAAAGGCAGTTGCCGTAAGTCAATGAAGCTGCGCCCCCCTCCGTGCCGGTGCAGTATAGTTATCTCACCGGACCTCTCGTTGGGGCCAAACGAGAGAAGTTTGATGTTTAGTGGTTTATTGGTCCCCTTTGCATTTTGCGCCAAGTTTTGACCTTTGATTTAACTAATAAAATGTTAATGCATGTAAACAAAAATGTTGTGTAAGTCACATTACGACAACCAAATAATCCCAAAACACTTAGGCACGGTGCATTAACTCCCTCCTTGTTTCTTATTTCATGACATATCAACCAATGAGAGATGTGGGCCATGCATGCTTTCAATGACTTGAGACTACCAAACATGACATGCAGTGTTTAGTTCATTGCGTGTAATCCTATTAAGACTCTAGTTAGCAAAAAAATTAAGTTCTCTCGCCGATAGGAATAAAACACCATGTATTTATTTACAGAGGGAGTAGTACATTTTTTGTGACATGCATTACTAGATATTGCTAGTCAAATACTAAAATCCAGATGGACGTGGTAGTAGTCCGAAATCCAGACGGTGGCTCTACTAGTACTAGTAGTAGTACTACCAATGTAGTACTCCTAGAAGTACTAGCACTGTACTACCCGTTGGTCAAATTATTACGTGCTGCTCCTCACAGTGGAGTAACAAGACCCTGCGCCGGAGATGACACCTGAGTATAGGCGCCGTGTTCGGCATACCATAGTTAGCCTCACCGTCTGCAGTCAGTATCATCATGGCTGTAGAGCTAGCCTGCTTACAACTAGCCCTGTTCGACATAATTTCCCATGCGTAGATGCCCGTGCATTGCACGGAACACCAAGATTGGGGGTGTACGGCTCCGGCAGTGGCCATCGCGCTAGATTTTTCCACGGCCTTCTAGATGTGGTGGGGAGGAGATAAGGCTGATTGTGAGAGAAAGGAGTTGTTTGTAAATAGGGAACAAGTGCGGGCATCTTTTTGCAAAAATGGAGAAGCTTGGTTTGTATGCGTCAGATCTAGATCCGACGGCTATTGGTGAAAGATGGGAGGCAGAACACCATCACCAACTCAGGACCTTTTGATTCGCAGGATTTTGAAAATGCAAGAATAGGACACGACAATATTACAAGTTTCAAACCGATATTACAAATGTTAGGAGTAATGCTGCACCTAGGAAGAGGGAATTACTAGGAAGTTTACGTAAGAACTTCCGTTACTTTAGGTGGATGCAGCGTTATCGTACAAACTAAAATCCACCGCCCTGACAAGTCACTAATGGTACAAATAAGTTTTAGAGTCTCTGGCCACTTGATGTTTCAAAAACAAATTCAGCTTCTGCGAAGACTTTGTTATTTAGTCTTAGACGCTTGCGGTGATCAACACACCATTCATTGTTGCGCCAGAGAACGCCAAACCTCATTACCTTGAGCACACTTGCCTCCAGAACAAAGAACCTGGCCAACTTAATCTCAGATGTGCTGCCTCGTTAGTCGATCAAATCAATTTTTGTAAGATGGAGACCAAGGCATTCGATGAGATTGTTATAGTGCAGCACATTTTTCACTTTCGGGTCTTTTTTTATCTGCAAAAGAAGAGAGCATATTAGAGCAGCTGGCTGCACAAGATTGCCGTGTCATCAAGAGGTACCAATATCATTCGCTCATAAGATAGGGTTGGCTGGCTAGTGATATTTTTTCACTCACTCTCTCTCTCTCTCTCTCTCTCTTTCTGTTTCCTCTCATTTAACTAGGAGCACGTCAAGAGCTTGGGCATTTGTTGCCTTCCACTATGTGGCCGATGCCATATTTTGCAAAAGTATGCCACATAATACGCATCGATGTCAAATCAAAAGATTTTGGCACCGCTCTCGCGATGTGAGAGAGTTGGCACCGCTGTGCACACAGACCCACATGTATAAACAAATCAATCAAACCAACTACACCAGCCTCTCACTCTCCCAAACAAGTGTTTTTTTATTGCCTCAGTCCTCTCTCTCCCACGCAGTGTTTTTTCATTGTGTGAGTTAATTTGGCACCGGAGCAAAGTAGTGATCCAGATTGGGGCACCAGGTGAGCAATGGAGGGGCATCGATGCCAAATGCATCACAAGTGAATTTGGCACATGTTTTGGGCTACATAGCCCACTTTTGTACTCCCTCCGTCCCAAAATTCTTGTCTTAAATTTGTCTAAATACGGATGTATCTAGTTACATTTTAGTGTTAGATACATCCGTATCTAAACAAATGTAAGACAAGAATTTTGGGATGGAGGGAATACTACCTCGTATGTAGTATAAAATTTTGACCATAGATTTACCTAAGAAAATGCCAATGCATGTCACTAAAAATTACATCGTTTGAAATTATGTTCAAAATCCAACGATATAGTTCTTAGTGACATGCATTAACATTTTGTCAGTTAAATCTATGGTCAATATTTGATACTACAAAATTGGAAGAGTAAACCAACACGGAGGTACTACTTGCCCTTAGGGTAACCATAGAGTTACTGGAGTAGTCTAAGTTACTTTCCACTATGACTAGCCTAGGCTACTATAGTAGTACAGCATAAAAATGATGCAGGTGATCGCGTGAGAAAAAAATACTAAAAACATTTCTTCCGGTGCAGTGTGTAGATGTAGTTTTGAACACTACACTTGTCATCGTAATTTGGGAAAATTATGAAAAAATAGAGCTATGTTGTGATTACCATTTACTAATAGGAAAGAAGTTTCACCTGATGAGTCGCTTCTCCATGCATGGAAAGCATGTACAGAATCCAACAACTTGATCCAGATTGGGGCCGATAGATTTTAATGCTAAGATCTGCATGGACTGGGTCAAGCTTGTGGGAATCATTTTCTGGAAGACGGTCATAAATACATCAAGAAGAAGTTTAAAAATGTGAATTTCAAGGAGACGTAGAAGAAGATGAGTGATGTACCTGAACGATTACGGATCCAATAAAGAGTTTGGAGAATTTGGCAGACGAGTACACCAACGCTGTCAATTTTGGCGCGTCAATGACCTTGATTTTTGTTGGACCTTCTAGATCCGATACAAGCAATCTCTCAAGGAAAGGCGCATTCTCAATGACCATAACGTGGAACACCTGGAGTGATCTCTTCCCAATTGATGTCTTGTTGCGGGGCTAGCAAGACACATAAATCCATCGCAGATTCGTCGAGGCGATGTGGAGGCTAATGATCCCGTGGATCTGCTCAAGACGAAGGTACTCGAGCATAGTACATCTGCGGAGCAGGTGCTCCATAGCCTTCTTCGAGATGACAACGTCGAAGAGGTAGAGCTACTTGAGTTGATGGAGAAGAAGGGCGGACGCGGCATTAATCTGGGGAAGATAGCAGGAGCTGAAGCTGGCGCGGCACAGCGTTGGCGTGAGGTGGAGCGCGGACGACGGCAGAGAGCGACATCGTCCAGCTTCAAAGCTGAGCTCCTCGAGCTGATCTAGTGTTGGGGATAAGAACCACTCATCAAACTTGGGTTGGACCTTGCAGTTGGTACTGAACATGCGGATGTCAAGGCGTCTGGCTGGCCCAGGGTGCGATGAAAGGATCTTGGAGACTGCGGCCATGCGTTTGCAATCCCCGTCGCAGAGGCAGCTGTCGACGGTGAGGTTAGGGGGACGCAGCGCCAGAGGGGGTGCCATCGCCGGGAGATCAGGGCGGTCCGGACGGCAGATTTGGTGGGGAGGAGGCCGATGATGACGAGCAGCATGTCGTCGGGGAGGCTGCTGATGAAGTCCAGGCTCGCTGGATGCGGTTTTGGCTCTAGCGGCCTCCGCTTGTTGGCTGCCTCATCGTCCATATCAACTGGTGGCGACACCGGTGTACACGTGTGCTGGTGTGTTTTGTGTGCTGGGTGTGCGTGAGTGCGTCCTTGTGTGCATGCCGCCGCGCAGTGGTGAATTGTGCGCAAGTGCGTCCTTCGCGCGCAAGAAGTTTGTCCTCAATGCGCCCTCAATTTACTAGCGTGCAGGGTGCTACCCCGAGTGGTTTCAACTTTTTTCCTTCATCGCGTGTCAGATGGGCCTCTAGTTTACTTATTTTCACCCACTGCCACATGGGCCAGCACACCAAGATACAGAACACGAGCTGACAACACAGCATGTGGATTGGTTGACCGGTCATCTAAACAATATACGGAGCTATACGCTGACACAGTGAGCGTATAATCCGTCGGTATAGAGAGTTCGAGTGAGAGGGGAGGCCCGTGAGAGATAGCAGAGAGAGAGAAAGAGTTACTCCCTCCGTTCGATAATGTAGTTACAACATTTTTTTAAGTCAAACTTTTGAAACTTTAACCAAGTTTATAAAGAAATTACTTATATCTGCAATACCAAAGATAAATGATAGTATGAAGTAAGTACATGTTGTGATGAATCTATTGATCGTTTCCAGATGTAAATGTTTTTCTCCATATATACCTGGTCAAACTTTTCAGAGGTTTGACTTTTGAAAACATCCATATGCTTATGGACGTGACAGAGTCCCTAACGAGAGAGAGAGAGAGATAGATAGATAGATAGATAGATAGAGAGAGAGAGAGAGAGAGAGTGAGTGAAAAAAGTGTGTGTGCATGTGTGAACGAGACATGGACAACACACGATAAAACTGGAGAAAAAGCGTGCGTGTCTTATGCAAACATATCACACATGCATCTTCGACAATAGAGGCAAGGTGAGGGGATAGTGTGTGGTTGTTTGGAACCGAGAGAGGAAGACCCATAGCACGTGGCCAAGAGGGGTCTGACAAACAAGGGAGAGAGGTCAAGAGAGATGTACGAAGAAAATGCCGACATGGGGAGGAGAGAGTGTATGTTTGTCATAGAGAGATCCCCTGGAGATCGTGATGGGACTACATGGGTGGGAGATCGAGTGACAAGGTCTGTGCGTGATAGAAGATGCCCCGAGAGATATCGAGATAGACGTATGGATGGAAGGAGACAATACATGTGTTCCTGATGGCTAGTAAGACATAATCATACTTAGGAGGGGGGAGTGCTTGCTGCTATGGCCCTGTTTGGATACTCTAACTCAGTTAGAGGTTAGAGTTAGATTCTAACCCTGAACTAACTCTAAGTAAAGAGGTGTTTGGATGGCAGGGTTAGATGGAGCACGGATACGGCGAGGCACCTTCACAGGCGGTGCGAGAGGGAGGGAGGGAGAGGACGAGAAGCTTCGAGGAAGTGGGGAGGGATCTGCTGCGGGGAGAGCGAGAGAAAAAAGTGTTTATTAGTGGTCCCGAGAAGAACTAACCCAAATAAGCACCTCTTGGATGGGTTAGTTTTTTTGGATGGGTTAGATGCATCTAACCTAAACTAACCCTCCTGTTTGTATCTTTTTGGGTTAGTTGACTCCAAACTAACCCAAACTAACTCTAACCCATGGATCCAAACAGAATCTATGATGGAGTGAGGGATTATGGTACTTAGGGGGGTGCGTGTCACATGGAGAGAGAACAAGGGCGGAGAATGTTCGATGGGTCTATATGTATAGCACGAGCGAGACATGTGTATGTGTGAACCAGGGAGATATAAGGCCTGTTTGGCTTGCGTCGTGATCATCTTTTGCGTGGCCTGGGGTTGTGGCCGGATTTCATGACGCTTGTTTGGTTGCTACCCTGTGAAAAAGAAAGCCCGCTTGGGCTAGGTTCCCTTGCACTTTAATTAGCCTGGCTGAACTCCAGACACTGCAAGTAGCCTGGCCCAAGCGACCGATTTCGAACGCCTAGCCGTGCATGGTCGTGCGGCCACGCGGCTAATAGCAACATGGATGGATATTAGCATTAAATAATTGATGCATGGATTGATTGATGGGACGTTGATGCTTTGCCTGGCCCAGGCATGCACCAAACGCTTCAGCACCACACAAGCCTAGCCATGCACAAATATTTTACATTGCACATCCACACCAGGCAGTATCGGCCATCAAGGCATGAGGGTTAGGTCACGAACCAAACTGACCAATAAAGTTTGAGAGAGATTGAGGAGCCCCGATAAGGCTGAGTGGTGCGTCAGATAGCTGAGAGGGGGAAAGAGATTTTCCATCCACTCGATAATGCAGTGCATGTAAATTTTTTAGAAGTCAAACTTTGGAAACTTTGATCAGGTTTATGCAAATGTTATTTATATCTACAATACCAAAGATACATCATACAAAACTACATCTCATGGTGAATCTAATGGTATATGTTTGCCGTACTAGATGTAATTCTTTTTCTCCACGTACATGGTCAAACTTTGTGATGTTTGACTTTTCAATAAATCTATGTGCCTCCGCGGGAGGTGAGGGCCTGAGTCAAGACAGATCAAGTGCGTGTGAAGGAGAATGAGTAAGTGTGCAAGTGTGAAAGAGACAGTGACAACAAACGATAAATTAGAGAGAGTGTGTGTTTTTTCATTTCTTATGCGAACATATCACGCATGCATCTCCGAGATGGAAAAGCGAGGCGGGGAGATACACGAAGATAGCTAGTGTGTGATTGTTTGCAACGGAGAGAGACACCCCTGTAGCACATGTCCAATAGAGGTCTGGCCAACAAGGAAAAAAGGTCGAGAGGGACACATGGATGGCATGGACGCATGGGGAGGGAGAGAGGGTGTGTTTGTGATAGAGAGATCCCCTCGAGATCGTGAGGGGACTATATGGGTGGGAGATCGAGGGAGTGCGTGCGCGATAGAAAGGTGCCCCGAGAGAAATCGAGATAGACCATGCACATGTTTGTGATGGAGACTAAGATTAGCTAGTAATATACATATAGGGGGGACTGTGTGTGCCTACAATTGAGTGAGAGACCATCATACTTGGCTAGCTGGGCATGAGATTGTGTGTGTGTGTGCGTGTGAGATGGAGAGAGAACGATGGAGAGAGATAGAGTTTTAGATGGGCCTATCGAGTGCGAGTGAGATATGCATGTGTATGTGTGACCCAAGTGGATGGAGAGTTTGAGAGAGGGGGGAAGAGCGCCGAGACGACATAGTGGTGCGTGAGAGAGTTACGGGCAAAGAGCCAAGGAATTTGTGTGTGTATGATGAGTGCACCCAAGATATCTAGCTTGGACTAGCTAGAGTATCATACATAGTGTGCGAGGGAGACCTATAGATGGTGTATATATGAATCCGAACTAGAAAGACCACCCCCCCTACACACACACAGAGAGAGAGAGAGAGAGAGAGAAAGGGAGAGGGACCAACAAGGTTTTTGTGTCAGATGCGTGCGACAGAATTGAAGATTGTCGGCGAGAGAGTGAGTGAGAGAGAGAGAGAGAGAGAACAGGAGTCCGAGAGAGGGGGAGGTCACGTTTTATGCATCAAAGACTGATATAAACCATGTTTCGATATAAACTTGCATTCAAATATTTAAATTGGAGAACATGTTGTCTGCAATCCACACATGAACGGATATATGCGTATATCAAACAAGTTCATTAATTTGACTTTCAACATGTTCATGGAGTACTAAAATACTGTACAACATGCTACTTGATTGAGGTGTTCAATTTTGGATTTAGTTCACTATTTTGACCTACTGAACGAGCTAGTTCATTGAATCGAGATATTTCATTTTGGGTTTGGTTCGCGTTTTTGAGTGGGTCAACTATTTGTCATATAGTAAATCGCTAGCAACGAGCATGTAAAAACACATTACTCCCGGCAAGCTAATATTTCAAAATTTTATTCGAATCAACTTGGTAAGGTAGACATGGATGCTCGTTCTCCCAAAATTTGAACGAACCGTTAAACATCGTCTCTGCTCGGTGGAATTCGCCCGAGCAAATAAATGGGAGACGTGAAATTACCGTCCTATGTGGGACACACATCAATTGGCCCGTTGTACATCGAGGGTAGGTTCGTAACTTCATCCAAGCGCGCCTTCTCCTCGGCCGAAATGACATGTGCCGAATAATTCATAGACCATGGTCGGCAAAACACGCTCTTCTCGCCCGAAATAGCTCGCGCCCACTATTTGAAAACACGCTCTCCTCACCCAAAATCGCTTGCGCCCACTATAGTTCAAAACATGCCCTCCTCGCCCAAAATCGCTCCCGCCCACTATTTGGGGAGAAGCAAAGTTACTCTACTATCCCCGACCCTCAATACACAGACCCAAGCCGAGAAGCCTGTAGGCAAGGGTAGAACTGTAACTCCCCCTCACATTTCAGACAAATGCGTCC
>NC_057798.1:460762143-460769892 GCF_018294505.1 Triticum aestivum | reverse complement strand
GTGGGCGCCAAATGACCTTCTCCCCAGGAAGCTCCCTTCTCCGGAGCCGCGAAACCTCAACCCCACCTCCATGGCGCCCCCACCGCACCAATTTCACAGCCGCCCTCCTACCTAATGCCGGAGACGTTGTCCAATTGCCGTCGTGCACTGGGCCGTGTGCCTCTTACTCCGTGCTACTTGTGCTGCCTTGACGACGGCCGCGTGAACCGTACCAGAGCCGATTCACCCCCGCTGTTGTTCACGGCGCCGGAGCGGCTCCAACTTCGGATCCGTCCAGAGTCCTGGCGCTGCTTCCGCGTAGCCATCGATCGTGGTGACATCGCTCTTTCCCTGCCGCCGGTCACCACCGCAATCGCGCCGGCCTCACCAACTCGGCAGCTTGACCTGCCTACTTCACCATGCCACCAGATAGGTCGCACCCTCATCTGAAATCACTTTATTTAGGCGTCACTTGTCTGAATTTTTATTCTAGGCCAATCGATTCCCAATGAGAAGCAGCACCTCTCGAGGCGGCGGAGCTCCTAGGCTACCGGTTGGCTGGTGTCTAACGTAAGGGTGCAGGGCCGCAAGTTCGCCGCGGAAGCAGTGCTTAGATGGCTATCTTTTAGAGTTGCGTGGGTTGAAGGTACTGCCGCCGCCGGATCTGGATGACGGGGAGTCTTTGTGGATTGGCCCGGGGGCGGCGCAACCACGGTAGTGCGGTGGGGCGAGGAGCGGGGTTTTGGCCGGGGCCACGGACGGCGGAGGCAGGCTGCTCTGCTGTTGGTAGCTGGCTCTTCGGGGAAGATTCCGAACAGTGTCAGTCGGGAGGCACAAGACATCCATCAAGCCATCCGGTGTAGATCAGACAGTACCAAAATAAAATAAAATCATGTGACCCCAATTTAGTCTTCAGTCAACAGACGTGTGACCACTCTCGTACCTTGCTGCTGATCTCTTAGTGTATTTCTTTGGATCAAAGAGATATGTCGTTCTTAACATTATGCGTTATCTGCATCTTCAGACACACCGTCTTCCGACTCACTGCAGCTGCTCCAACAAGGAAAGCATACACCAAAAGGGAGCTACAGTCCCCACTCAACAGTTCCCTGCATCGAATGCGCGTGCCCGACATGGACAGCCACAACAACTGCAGGGCCATCGACAAGTCAGCACATGATGCTCACTCCTATGGATGGTAGCCAGATAGGTTGTACCCTCATCTTACTTGTGTGCAACATTTATGGCTTTGTTATTCATCTAAGCACGGAAAATACATTATCAAATTTCACTGTATATTCATGCTGATCTCTTACGGGTCTTGTTCAGGAGTTCACGCTGTTCCATAGTTTAGCTAAGATACTTGTTCTTTAGGTAACGTTGTTCCATAGTTATCATCCATCAGCCAATGCTATCCCACAGGCTGGTGATTATAGTATTATACCACTTCTAGTATTACCTATGTTGTTCTTTAGTACTTTTGTGTGCCATCTAGTTAATCTCAAGTACAAACGATACATATTCTGTAGCTTTCATCTATGTTCTCCCTTTAGTTTATGAGACCTGTTGCTGCTAGTTAACCCCAGTCCTACTATTTATGTCGTCTCCTACATGCACTCATTTACATAAATCTAACTACTAGTTGTCTTCCATGCATGTCAGATATAATTGCACACACTGATTTATCCACAAGAACCTCACTGAGCAATGTAAAGGCCAATAAACTTGATGTTAATGATACCCAATATGATGGAACATGTAAAGGCAGTTCTTCAAAAGACTTGCAGAAAGATGATGAATCCTCTTCACACCACAAGGTCCTTGCTCTAACTTAGCCTGTGATATGGGTACAACATGCATATAATGTCCTGGAGTGTATCTACTCTGTTGCAATGCCATGTGCTTAGCATGCTGATCATGCATGTAAGTATGTCATGCCTTCCTGTTTTTCAGTACCTATACCATCATGATAACATGTTTTCAAATTCAAGTACAGTCATTCTACTCTATCGCAATGCCATCTGCTTAATTTGGACATCATGCTTCTGAATATCTTATGCATTGTTATTCATCAGTATGTACTTCATCTGTCTGCCATACCATGTTTTTTTACATTGAACTGCTGTTCTAGTGCTCTGTTGCAATGCCATCTTATTTTCCCAATCATACATGTGTATGTTGCCTTAGTTATTTCTGTACGTATTCTGCTAGCATATAGTTTTACATTCAACTAGTTTTTTTTGTGTTGTCCTGTCGTATCCCTAGCTCTTGCACCATACTCCCTTCGTCCAGATTACATGTTGCCGAAATGGATAAAAAAGGTTGTATCTAGAACTGAAATACGCCTAGACCCATCCATTTTTTTCCGGATGGAGGGAATACATGTCAATATGTCATGCCTTTCTATTCTTTAGTACCTATTCCATCTCTCTGCTGTCGCATGTTTTATAATTAAAGCACCATTCTTCTATACAAGGCATGCAAGGGGAAGACGACTATGTTAGAACCTGAAGGGTTACAAACAAGGCCTTTGCAAAAGATCCAAACGCCATGAGATAATAAACCAACTCCAGTTTTTATAGATACTGCTCCAGCACAGAGAAACCCAACTCCTACTGATAATAAGAAGATTCCAGTGGCCAAAGAACTAGTCCGCTCCAGTCCAGCAAAAATATGTCAACTCAATTCTAAGAAGCATGTGCGTATCCTTGCATCATGAAATTTTATAGCATGCTGATCATATTTTCTACATGTTTCTTATCCATCTCTCTTTTAGAAAATAAGCTTAACAGATAGAAGAATTTCTGCAATGGTATCGTTTATGAGGAAAGATTCTTGCAGGAATTCTCAGTGCTCCAATGTAGATGTAAGTACCTGTTGTATATCACTATATTTTTACCTCAGCATGTATTTTGTTAATCGGCATGAATCCAACCTTTATCTGATCTAAATTTAGTTGTAGCAAAATGTATGATTAAAGGCCACAATGTTGATTTTTGTAAGGAAAACGGCCTGGTAGTTTTGCATCCTGAGCTGCATGAGTGTACTATCTCATATCAGTGGGTTTGAATACTTTGGTTCTGCAGTGGGTTTTTAGTGCTTTTTTACTGTATTGTCCTGTCGTATCCCTAGCTCTTACATCGTACTCCCTCCGTCCGGATTAAATGTCGCAGAAATGGATAAAACTGGATGTATCTAGAACTAAAATATGCCTAGACCCGTCCATTTATTTCCGGATGGAGGGAATACATGTCAATATGTCATGCCTTTCTATTCTTCAGTACCTATTCCATCACTGCTGTAGCATGTTTTATAACAGAATCACTATTCTTCTATATAAGGCATGCAAGGGGAAGACGGCTATGTTAGAATCTGAAGGGTTACAAACCAGGTCTTTGCAAAAGATCCAAACGCCAGGAGATAATAAACCAACTCCATTTTTCATAGATACTGCTCCAGCACAGAGAAACCCAACTCCAACTGATAATAAGCAGATTCCAGTGGCCAAAGAACTAGTCCGCTCCAGTCCAGCAAAAGAATGTCAACTCCATTCTAAGAAGCGTGTGCGTATCCTCGCATCATGAAATTTTATAGCATTCTGATCATATTTTCTACATGTTTCTTACCCACCTCTCTTTTAGAAAATAAGGTTAAACGATAGAAGACTTCCTCCATTGGGATCGTATTCGAGGAAAATATCTTGCAGGAATTCTCTGTGCTCCAATGCTAATGTAAGTACCTGTTGTATATCACTATATTTTTACATCAACATGTATTTTGTTAATCGGCGTGAATCTAACCTTTATCTGATCTAAAATTAGTTGTAGCAAAATGTTAAAGGCGCCAATGTTTATTTTTGTAAGGAAAACTGCATGGTAGTTTTGCATACTGAGCTGCATGAATGTACTATCTCATATCACGCACATTACTGAATTGTAGTGCTTCTCTAGTTGCCCATTCATTCATTGTGTCAATATTGCTTTCGTACTACCTTACCTGGCTGATGATAGCTGTGCCATATTGTGTTAATTTGGTGTAGGCTAGTTGCCCAAACGTTCGTTGTGTCAATGTTGCTTTCCTATTATCTGACTTGGCCAATGATAGCAATGCTAGTGTGTTAATTTTGTGTAGGCTGCTGAAGATAAGAAGACAAACTCTAAAAACAGCAAGGCAACCCCATTGTTTCTTTCGAGTAAATCTAGGCCAGGTAATATGGCAATAACTCATGATTAATCTGTTTGGTTCCCGTCCTAATTTATGTTATGATGCAGTGGTCGAGACACTCTCCACTATCAATAATACAAGCCTGCCAAAATCGCCATCTGAATCTGTTCAGTATCCTCTGTCTCGAATGCAACGGAATAAATGTATGTTTGTGAACCAATTAATGGCTGAAGCAATGATGAAAATGGTGGATGAATCAGAGGTGCAGATTCGTGCGACACAACAACTGATCAATGTTTTCAGAGATAGTGTAGCAAAGCAGAAAGATCTTGCCCACATGCTTATGGGCGTCATCTGTGCTGAGGTTGCAGATTGTGACGTTGTAGATGGTTAGGTTCTGCTCATTTATTTGCACTGGCATCAATCTTTGATTGCCCACTGGATGTAATTTCCCGTAATATATGCTAGATGTGCAACGTTATTCCCTGTATGCCGTACCTTTGCGTGATCAGTTTTGGTCTTGTGCATAATTGCTCGTCGTAATGGGCTCAAATTAATTTGGCCTAAAGACATGTACGAACTTTAGTGGGCCCATTAAGTTAATGGGCCGTTACTAGGCCGAAAGTTAATGGTCGGCCCTCTTACCTCCCGGGTCATTAAAAGGCCGTCATCAAAGCGGGCAACAGGTGGCCCCAGTTTATTTCACGGGCCATTAACAGGCCGTTACTAAGTTTGGGCTACATATGGCCCAACTATACTATAGGCCTTTAGCAGGCCGAAAGAGACAGCGGGCTTGTACTGGACCATGAAGACCATGGGCCGCTAAGAGGCCGAAAGTCAGGTCGTATTGTAAATGGCCCAACTGTGTTGTGGGCCTTTAGCAGGCCGAAAGAGAAACCGGGCTGGTATTGGACCATGAAGGGCATGGGCCGTTAAAAGGCTAAAACTAAGGTCCGACGACAAATGGAGCAACTCATTTATGGTCCGTTAACAGGCCGAAAGGCACACAGGGCCGGGAATTGGCCCAACACTTAAATGGGTCGCTAAGAGGCCAAAACTCAGGTCCGACTACAATGGCCCAACTGATTTATGGGCCGCCAACAGGCTAAAAGTGACACCGGGCCAGAAAATGGGCCCAATACTTAAATGGGCTGCTAAAAGGCCGAAACTCAGGTCCGACAATAAATGGCCCATCAGATTTATGGGCCGTCAACAGGCTGAAAGACACACCGGGCCGGAAACTGGCCCAACATTTAAATGGGTCGCTAAAAGGCCGAAAGATGTACATCCTGAAAATTGGCCCATCCATTAAATGGGTCATTAACAGGCCGAAATCTCATCGGGCCGATATTGAGCCCAGATATATAGCGGGCTGTTAATGGGCTCGAACTGACGATGGGCTGCAATGCTGTCAAATCTTTAACGGGCCGTTGACGGGCTGAATTGGCACATCTCGTATGGGCCGTGGGCTTAAATGGACCTGACACAAGTAGGCCTTATATGGGCTGGCCTGCTAATTTTTACTGGGCCGACCTTTTCACAGGAATGGGCCTCTGTTGGGCCGTGCCACGTGTCGACGTATCATAAGCGCCTTCCGTCCAATGAGTGGATGACATCTGTCCCAACGATGAGCCAACACGTGTTTCCTCCAGCCAATGATGATTTTACACGTGGAAAATCCCCATTGGTCGGGGCTGTTAACCGGTTATCGGGTCCAAAACCCGGCTCGATAGCTTAACGACGTTCCATTACGGTGGATGCCACGTGTCGGTCACCTTGACGAAAGCACTTCCGTGACGCGCGATTTATCGTCATGGAAGTGGACACTTCCATGATGATAATTTTGGTAATGTCATCGAACACTTCTACGATAGCACAGGTATGACTATCTTGATTCTATCATAAATTTGTCATGGATGTACATGCATGACAAAAAACACGACCTACTGTGACAAACATGTATCATCACGGAAGTTTATTTTTTTGTAGTGTAGAGCTGTATCAAATTAAATATAAAACGTAATCAAGCCACATGTATTCCTTGTCATCCAACGACCTAGACTGCTTCAATGTTGAGCGCTCAACACGTTTAGCGTGCAGTTAATTTCATGCCAAAAATAGTGCTAATCACATAATAATACACAGATAATATCCTACTTAATATACTTCCAAATTAATGTGCATTGCACATACACACTAACTAGTGCTGCTAGTACGTGAAAATGGTAACATGACTTGTGAACGCGTCCAGATATGGTCAACGGCAACATCGCCCGTGAGTTCTTCGTGTTTGCCTGTGCGTCTAAACGCAGAAGGGGAGCAGAGAGAGAGATCACACATGGAACCCACCAGTAAGTGAAGGTGAATAGTACTAAAAATAATATTACATGTTATCCATTAAATAGGCTATGGTAATATAAAAACATTATGTGAACAAAGGGGGGTACAACAAACATTGCTATTCTACGTATGTTGCCTATTGTCGTGCGGCTTGAAGGCCCGGTCGCATGTTCGATCCTCGTCGTTTATTTTTTAATTTGTATATGAGTCCAAATTTGTTTCATGACATGTGGGCTCCTCCGTGTGTAGTTTGTAGCACTTTAATTTGTGGGTCGAAATTTGTTCCATTCCAAGTGGACTATCAGTGTGTAGTTTTGTAGCTTATTTATAATAATTAAAGAGAATAACAGAGTTTTTTTGCAATAATACCATGGTGCGACGTTGAAGGCAAGAAAAGACGTGTGAGAGAGCGATGACCGGGCCAGAGGGAACTCAACTAGGGGAGTTGTGGGGGTTGCAATGGTGTTTGGAGTAGTTGTGGGCCGAATGCTACGAAAATATAATCTAAACCGACCGGAATGAATACCTACACAAATTAATCCAAGGTTGGAGTGCCCCTCGCAATGTAAATAGCTCCGGCTTTATGAGGGATGGAGAGGTAGCTTCAATGCATGGAAGATACGGTGTGAGAAAGCGACGTCAATTGAGAGACATATAAATAGAGAGACAAAGTGAGTTTGGTCCGACATTCATTGAACAGATATATATGCTCTGGAGAGATATTGTCCGATTGAGCTTTTGGCAAGGGTGAGGGCTGTAAGATAGAGCTTGAGAGATGATCCAGTCACAGACGTGTAGATATATTTTGTGCGTGGGAGGAAGCAAGGTCAATAGATCACATAGGGTCGCCATGCGGTCGAAAGAGTGAGACTGGTTGGAGAGAGTGACCTAGATAGACAATGTGCGTGAGAGAGTATACAATGTGAATAGGTCGAATTGGGCTCAAAAATGGTGATATATCATTTTTGTCCGAGAAAGAGCAAGGTCAATCGAGACATACAAAGAGAGAGAGAGAGAGAGAGAGAGAGAGAGATTGAGTGAGCGTGGCCCGCCATGAGGTCGAAAGAGTGGCGCGGCTTGGATGGACTGACCTAGATAGAAAATCTATGTGAGAGAGTGTAGAGCGTGTCGATTGAGGCCCGAACAGGGAGATATATCAATTGTGTGTGAAAGAAAACAAGGTTGAACGAGACTCAGATAAAGAGAGCGAGATTGAGGGAGTGTGGCCCGCTATGCCGAAGAAAGAGTGAGATAGTCTCGAGGGAG